>NW_026062608.1:0-26303 GCF_023897955.1 Schistocerca gregaria | reverse complement strand
ACACTAGATCGCGTGTTGGGTAACAAAATGATGGGATGATAGGGTCTCTTGGGTGTGTGTAGATGTTTGTTTGTTTGAGTGAGTGTTATGGTGTTTGTATTTTATTTTTGTTTATCATGGTATGTTGTAGTTTGTGGTGTTTTGTCGTGATGGGAAATGTCGTTCTTGGGTCGGGTGGATTTTGGTCCCAGATTTCTGATGAGTGGGTGGTTCGAATCCGTGGTTTGGTGGAAAAAAAACAAAAAAAAAAAAAAAAAAAAACTTTATGGATTTTTCTTTGGATGATTTCCGGGATTTTGATTGAGTATGTTATGGTTTGTGTATATGTCTCGGTTTGTCTGGTACCGGCCGGCATCAGCAGTAATTCTGAAGTATTTGTTCTGCACCCTTTTTTACTCTTGTTATGTTTGGTGTCTGCGGCCATTGACGAGATTTTTCAGAGCCGTAAGTGATGGCTGGTTCCTATGACGGTTTTGAAGATTTTCTTTTTGGCGCGCATATTTATTCTGTTTCCTTTGATGATTGGGTACAGTCTGAATATTGCTGCTGCAGCCTTGTTACAAACGTGTGTAACATGGTCTCTAAATGTCAACCTCTTGTCCAGCTTGATGCCTAGATACTTTATTGTGCCTGACCATGGAAGATTGTTATTTCTGAGGCGTATATGCAGGTTAGGAGGTATTCTTTTTGAATGTGAATCGTATTGTATTGCTTGGGTTTTCTCCGCGTTTATTGTTTTTTTGGTTAGCCCATTTCTGGATGGATTGTAGGTGTTGCTCTATTTTTGTGACTCTATATTGCAGGTTAGAACTGCTGCGGTAGACTGCAGTGTCGTCTGCAAATAGTGACAAGTGTCCTCCCAGCTGTTTGTTTGTGTATATTGAGTAGAGAATGGGCCCCAGCACTGAGCCTTGCGGGACTCCAGCCTCTATGGATCTAGTGTTACTTGCCGCTCCTGGTACATGGACATAGAATGCTCTGTTGCGGAGAAAAGAAGCAATAATGTGGATGGGGCAGTTGTACTGGTGGAGCTTGTAGATAAGGCGTTATCCGAATGCTTTTCCAATGTCAAGCAGGACTGCTCCAGTACTGTGTCTAATGTTTCTGGCCTGACATATGTGCTCGACTAGTCTGGTCACCTGGTGGGTGGTGCTGTGTTCTTCGCGGAATCGGAATTGTTGTGGGATGATTATGTTGTTATCCTTTAAGAATTGAATTTCTTCAGTTCAGTTTGAATGAGCTTTCCGAGAACCTTTCCAAGGAAGTTGGCCTATAGTTTTGCGGAAATAATAAGTCCTTGTTTGGCTTTGGTAATGTGATGACTCGGGCCTGTTTCCAAGTAGTTTAGTCTGAAGCAAGCATTATATATTGATGTTAGATAGATAATTGATAGTTGCTGGAGGTAGGTGATGTAGTAGTTGCGGTTTGATGGAATCTGGGCCTGATGCCTTCTTAGGATGTGTGTATGTTTGTGATGTGATAAGATACGGGGTTTCTGCGTTTATTGGATTGTGAAAGATGTTCTGATCGGGGCACTTAGGATGCGGTTTTACCCTTCTGAGTACCATTTCCTGGTGGTCATCAGTTTCGTCATCTACCGCTTCTGGTGCTTGGAATTGCCTTTCTAGTGAATCCGCCAGTGCTTCAGCTCGGTCTGTGGGGTCGTTCCTTCCCCATGTAGATGTAGATGTTTCGTGTCTAGTTTACGAGTTTTAAGAAATTTCCAGAATTTTTCCTGGTCCCTTCCTGCTTCTCGTAACGTTTCCTCCCACGCCTCGCTACGGTGGTTTTCGGAGCTCTCTTTTTGATCCTCCCGGCCAATTGCTCTGATTTTCGTCGGTCGGCTGGGTCCCTGTAGTTTTGCCATCTCTTTCTGGCGCGCGCGGGCTGCGGTTGGCGCCTTTGGTGGCAACGGCCGGGGCAAGCAGCGGTGTGTGGTGTGGTGCGGGGCGGGCAGGGGCAGTGGTGGTTGACGGATGGCCTGGGGGCCGAAAAACGGGCCGGCCGGCGGACGGATGTTGAGAGAGGCGGCGCGCACGCGTCTCGCGCGGACACAGGCGCCACAGCGTTGATGATTGGAAGGAGGTGCGGTGCGGGGATGGGCCCAGGAAAAAAGACGGTCGTGGCCCCTGTCTTGGGTGCGTGTCGACGTCAGCACCGTCGGTGTGGTGTGGTGTGGTGTGGTGTGGTGTGGTGTGGTGTGGTGTGGTGTGGTGTGGTGTGGGCAGGGAGGGGGGAAAAGCGGGCTGCGGGCTGCGGGCTGCGGGCTGCGGGCTGCGGAGGGAATGGTGGTGGGGAGTAGGCACACATGTGGGCGGGCGCAAAATCGGCCGGTGCCCGCAAACCGCGGCGGGATATTGGGTGGAAAAGAGGGAAATTGTAGAAAGGAAAACAAGCGGAGGGGGCGAATGTGGTGGGGTGGGGGGACGGGCGGGGGCGAGGCGACAGCTTGCTTTTTCTTTTTCATTTTATTTTATTTTGTTGTAGTGTTTTTGTTTTTTTTTGTTTTTTTGCGTGTGTGTGGCCTTGGAGAGGCTGGTCTTGTCTGGCTTACGCTTTGGGTGCGTGTGTTGGTACTTTTTCGTTTTTTCTTGTTCTGCAGAGCAGGGGCGGGGCGGTGGGAACGGCTGGCTGGCTGTGCCCAGAGGAGGAGGAGACGCTGGCGGCGGGCCCGGCTCCTGGGGCTGCTGTTGCATGCGCTGTGCAAAGAAAGGAAGAGTGGGTTTGTTTGGCTGGTGAAGTGCATTATTTAAGTGTGGGCTTGCCGGCCTGGCTCCGATGCGCAGGTAGATAGATGCCGGCGGCGACCGCAGGCAGGCGCGTTGTGTGTACAGAGGGACGAGCCATGTGTTTTGCAAGCAGGACGTGGCGTGCCGAGTGGAGAGGAGGCGGCGGCTCGGCTCGGTTCGGCCCGGTCCGGCGGTGCCGCGCTGTTGTCGCGGACGTGAGCGCCCCCTGGCGGGCGGGTGGTTGGCGGCGGCGTGGTGGACGCGTGTGGCAGTTGTGTGCACGGGTTGCTTGGGCGAGTGAGCAGTGGCTGGCGGTGTTGGCGCGTCGTCGGGGAGGTATGTGTTGCGGCCGCGTCTGCTGCGCGCTGCGTCGTTGTGTCGACTGTGTGTGGGCGTGGGCACGTGTGCTCTGGCGAGGGCGTCGTAAAAAAGTGGGTCGCGGTGTGCGTGCGTAGCCCGTGATGATGTATTGTGCGTCGCGTCGTTGTGTGCGAAACGGATGCCGAGAGGTGTGTGGTGAGTGCGAAGCGCGAATGTGCGGCGTTTGGCGGTTTCGGTGTGTTTTCTGTTTTTGCGGCGTGAGAGTGGGGCTGGCTGGCTGGCTGGCTGGCTGGCTGTTTGTTGTTGGTGTTGCCTTGTGTGTGTAGGTTGATGGCGCGACGCGGAGGGGACGCCGTTTGCTGCGTGCCTTGCCTCGCGTGTGTTGGCGCGCCGTGCATGTGTTTGGGTCGTGGGGGCGGTGTTTTTGTTTGTATTTGGATTTTCATTTTTTGGCGTGTTGTGTCGTGTATGGCAAGGGCGAGAGGAGTAGTGCGGTAGTGTCGTTGCGGCACGGGCGTCTGGTGGGGCTGTGCGTCGTGGCGGGGAAGGTGTGTAGGTTGCGGCGATGCGGCGAGCCCAGCCCGTCGTTTGACGGTGTGCCGGGTGAGTTGCGCTGCGAATCGAGTGTGGCGGGAAGGGAGCTGCGTGGCGCCTGCGTCCGTTGGCAGCAGGGGCTGTGCCTTTTGAGAGTTTGTTTGATTTCGGGACGACGACGACGACGACGACTGGTTGGTTGGTGGGTGGGGTGGCGTGCACGTTTGTCGTACTGGGCGAGTCGATTGCCTGCCGGCTGGCGAAAGGTGCGCCGCCGCCCGTCTCTCGCGCTCTGTGTTGTTTTTTTTTTTTTTCTGTGTGTGTCGGCTGCGTTTTTGTTTGCGGTGCGCGCGAAGACGGTGGTGCCGAAAGTGTGCCGGCGTGGCGTTGCGACCGCGACGAGCCGCGGGCGCGCCATTTGGCTGGTGTTGCGTGAAGAGCGGCTGTGTACGGGTAGTGGCTGTAGCCGTACGTGTACGTGCACGTGCATCCGGCCCGGCCGCCAGCCCAGCCCAGCCCAGCCGAGTCGGGTGAGCGGAGGCCGACACGTGGTGGTGCTGTGCTCTCTCGGCTCGGGGGGGTTTGTGTGTGTGTGTGTGTGTGTGCGTGCGTGCGTGTGTGTCTCGTTCGCTCTCCGGAATCTGCTCGTTCTGCTGATCCCCGCCTGTCGGCGTCGTTTATTTTTACTTATTTATTTTTTACCTGTTGTTTGTTTTTCGACGTCGTCTTGCAGTTTTGTCCTTTGCGGCGTGCCGACGACCCGCCGCGCGACCTTATGAAACCCCAAAGCGTGGCGTGGCGTGGCGTGGCGTGGCCGAGCCGCAGCAGCTAAGGGGGTGCGGCCGCCTCGACGCCTTAACCTCCTAAACTTCTTTAAGCCGTTAACGCAGCCACCTAAACTAACGTAACCTAACGTAAGCCCTTAGGCCAACCCCCAAGTCGCCTTAACCTAACGTACGTGACCGCAACCTTAGCTTAACGCCTACGTTAAGACGTGACGTCACGTCAACGCTTAACCTAACCCTGACGCCTTCTTAGCCTAACCTGACGTAACCTAAGGTAAGGTAACCGTTGAAAGAAAGAAACCACCTTTGTTTTGACGTTGAGGCGTGTAAGGTCGGCTGTGAGGGCAGATTCGGTGTGTCTGTAGTTGGGGCTGGCTGGTAATTTATTTTGTTTGTTTGTTTATCGTTGTCTTGTTTTCGCCTGTGGCGGGGGGGTTGGCGCTCCGTCGGCCGGTGCCATGTTGCGCAGGCGGCGATCGTAAAAAAGTAGAAAAAAAAAAAGAAAAAAGAAAAAAAAAATGTGTTGGAAGGGCTGTGGGTGTTGGCGGGCGAGGCGAGAGGAGGAGGACGGCCCGCGGCCGTGGCCCGACGGCTGCGGGCCGATCGGGAAAACGGCGGAAGGCGATGGGGCGGCGGAGGTGCGTTTGTGCACGGCCGTCATCGCCGCACGACTCGGCTCGTGTGGCTGTGGCGCCGGCCGCGGTGGCCGGGCTGCCGCGGCGACGGTGTGGGAGTTTTGACGAAGGTTTGGCCATTGTGGCGGGTCGTCGGCTGGGGCTGTGGGGGCGGCATTTGGGCGGGGGCGGCGATTCTCGGCGGGCCGACCCAGGCTGTGGCGCGCGGTGGCTGCAGTTTGGCCGTGGTTTGCGGCGCCGCCGCGGCGACTGGTTGGCGACCGTGGTGTCGGTGTGTGTAGCCCCATCCTCGGTGGTTTGAATGGCGCGGGTGGTTGCGGCGCAGGTTGGGGGCTGCTCCGCGCAGGCTGTCGGACGTTGGGCGGTAGCAAGCGCGGGAGGCGCGGCGCGGCGGCGCGGCGGCGCGCCGAGTGGCGGCCGCTCTCTCGGCCGTCCGCGCCCGCCCGCGACACTGGCTGGGCCAGGCGCGTGCGCGGCTATTCTCTGCTGCGCGCCCCTCGCTGTTGTGCGTCGTCGAAGGAGAGAAGGAAGCGAAAGCAAGGGGAAAAAAGAAAAGAGAACAGGCAAAAGATGGCAGACCAGGCGGCTACGAACGAGACTGCCGCGGCACCCGCCGCCACCGGCACTACGAAGAAGGCCAAGTCTGCGTCGTCTGCGAAGAAGCCGCGCGCCAAGCCTGCGCACCCGCGCACCTCTGAGATGGTGACGGCCGCCATCAAGAGTCTGAAGGAGCGCGGCGGGTCGTCGCTGCAGGCGATCAAGAAGTACATTGCCGCGCACTACAAGCTGGACGCGGAGAAGCTGGCGCCCTTTATCAAGAAGTACCTCAAGTCGGCCGTCGTGGCTGGCGAGCTGGTGCAGACGAAGGGGAAGGGCGCGTCGGGCTCTTTCAAGCTTGCCGGCGCCGGCGGCGGGGCGGCCGAGGGCGGCAAGGCTCGTGGTGGCGGCGGTGGTGCGAAGAAGAAGCGCGCCGCTCCGGCCAGCAAGGAGAAGAAGGGGGCCCGTGCGGCCGGCGCAAAGAAGGCTGGCGGCGTGAAGGCGGCGACCGGTCGGAAGGCGGGCGCCGCCAAGAAGGCGTCTGCGGCGTCGGCCGCTCCCGCGGGTGCGAAGAAGGCGGCTGCGGCCAAGCCGGCCAAGGCCAAGTCGCCGTCGAAGGCGAAGAAGGCCGCCAAGGTTCCGACGAAGAAGCCGAAGGCGCCGCGCCCGAAGAAGGCGACGGCGACGCCGTCTAAGGCGAAGGCTTCGCCCAAGAAGAAGAAGTAAAAAGGGCAGGGAAGGGTTGGCGGTTGACACCGTCGCCTGGAGGCCGGCGCGCAACCAGAGGCTGTCGCGCGGTCCCGGACAAAAACAAAAACGGCCCTTCTCAGGGCCATCAAAGCACGTCGGGAAGGTGTTGATTGTCGTGTCGTGTCGTGGTCGGTCGGTTGCCTTGTTGTCTGTCTGTCTGTCTTGCTTGCTGGCGTTTGTTTGTTTCATGTGTGGATGGTGGTTGGATTGTGGGGTCGTTGGCGGGCGTGGGCGGCGGCGCCGCGGTTGGTGTTACACAAAGTGTATTTTACTTTTATTATTTTTTACCTATTTATTTTGCGCCGCGTTTGTTTGTTTGTTTGTCTTGGTGGTGGTTTTGGAATAGTCTTTTTTGCTTTGCTTTGCTTTCCGGGCGTCACGTTTTGTGCCGTGGCCTGTGTGGGTGGCGCTATTGACGCTTGCGACTTGGTTCGGCCGGTGCGGTGCTTTTTTCTTTTTTTTGGAAACGGCGGCGCCGGGCCGGGCCGGGGGTGGGACGACTGGACTGGAGAGTGAGTGGGGAACTAGTCGTTGCGACCGACAAAGTTTTGCTCGCGACGGAGAGACGTTAGTGGCCCTGAAAAGGGCCGTTTTGTTTGTTTGGCGGTGTGCGGGTTTAGGCGCGCTCGCCGCGGATGCGGCGCGCGAGCTGGATGTCCTTGGGCATGATGGTGACTCGCTTGGCGTGGATTGCGCACAGGTTGGTGTCTTCGAAGAGGCCGACGAGGTAGGCCTCGCTGGCCTCCTGCAGGGCCATGACTGCGGAGCTCTGGAAGCGCAGGTCGGTCTTGAAGTCCTGGGCGATCTCGCGCACTAGGCGCTGGAATGGCAGCTTGCGGATGAGCAGCTCTGTGCTCTTCTGGTAGCGCCTGATTTCTCGCAGGGCGACGGTGCCCGGCCTGTAGCGGTGGGGCTTCTTGACGCCGCCGGTGGCGGGCGCGCTCTTCCTCGCCGCCTTGGTGGCGAGCTGTTTGCGCGGCGCCTTTCCGCCGGTGGACTTGCGGGCCGTTTGCTTTGTCCGGGCCATGGCTACTGCGGATGCGGATGCGGCGTGGAGGATATGCGTGCGCGACGGCGTCCGGTGCTGCCTTGACAACGGGCCCGCGCGCCCCGGGTGCTGCGCTTATATGCCCTCGGTGCGCGGTGGTGGGGGGAGGGGAGGGCGGGCCGCGGGGCCCCAGAGTCTATATAGGGGGGCGGCGCGCGCGCTGGGCGCCACAACCGTAGCCGACTCGCTAGCGCCGGGTGAGGAGCTTGCCTTGCTTTCTGTTTTTTATATTATTGTGGTTGAGACGCTTGAAGAAGAAGAATGACAGGCCGCGGCAAGGGAGGAAAGGGGCTCGGCAAGGGTGGCGCCAAGCGGCACCGCAAGGTGTTGCGCGACAACATCCAGGGCATCACGAAGCCCGCGATCCGCCGCCTGGCGCGCAGGGGCGGCGTGAAGCGCATCTCTGGTCTGATCTACGAGGAGACGCGCGGAGTGCTGAAGGTGTTCCTGGAGAACGTGATCCGCGACGCGGTGACGTACACTGAGCACGCCAAGCGCAAGACTGTGACGGCCATGGACGTGGTGTACGCCCTGAAGAGGCAGGGGCGCACCCTGTACGGTTTCGGCGGTTAGGCGGTGTGAGACCGAAGGAAGGAAAGAGAGATAGATTGAAAAACGGCCCTTTTCAGGGCCACCACAGTGTTCGGAAGTTGAAAAGTGCGAAAGAGTCTGTGTTGCTGGTTTTTCTTTTCCTTTTTAGTCTACTTGGCCTTTTAGTTTTGTTTGGAGTTTTTTTTGACGTGGTGTGCGGTGCGGTTGGGAGGGAAGGAAGCGTGCCCTTGCGTTGTGTGAGCTCCTTCCTTCCTTCCTTCCTTCCCCTCCCTCTTTGCTTGTATGCTTCTTGTCGGTGGATGGGCTGTGTGTTGCGGCGCGGCTGAGCGCCGAGGGGTTATTTTTGAGGTGTGTTGTTGTGCGCCACGTGTGCTGGTTAATGGTCGCGAGACTGTGCGTGCGTGGAGTTGAGTGGAGGAGGTGGCCAAGTACGTGTGTACAAGATGGCGGCGCCTGTGTGTGTAAGAAGGAAAAAAAAACCGTACACAGAGAGAGAGAGAGAGAGAGAGAGAGAGAGAGAGAGAGAGAGAAAAGTGGTGCGACGAACGACTGGAATTCTGCTTTGGACGTAGGTTTGTGTGGTGGCCCTGAAAAGGGCCGATTGTGTTTTGTTTTTTGAGCCGAGGCGGCAAATGGCGCGCTGCGTGCCAAGGGAGCACGCGGCGGTTGCCGATTGCGCTGTCTCTCTTTTAGGCCTTCTTCTCGGTCTTCTTTGGCAGCAGGACGGCCTGGATGTTGGGCAGGACACCTCCCTGTGCGATGGTGACGCCCGACAAGAGCTTGTTGAGCTCCTCGTCGTTGCGTATGGCGAGCTGCAGGTGGCGCGGGATGATGCGCGTCTTCTTGTTGTCGCGGGCCGCGTTTCCGGCCAGCTCGAGCACCTCAGCCGCGAGGTACTCCATGACGGCGGCGAGGTAGACGGGCGCCCCGGCGCCGACGCGCTCGGCGTAGTTTCCCTTGCGCAGGAGGCGGTGGATTCTGCCGACCGGGAACTGGAGCCCAGCCCTGCTTGAGCGGGACTTTGACTTGCCCTTGACTTTGCCTCCCTTTCCGCGTCCGGACATGGCGATGGGCTAGTTTGGAAAGAAGCGAGAAAGAAAAAGCACAACGCCCCAAACGGTGCGAGCCGCAGCGAGTCGAGCAGCGGAGTGCGTGCCGGCGCCGGCGGGGTGGGGGTCCTTTATGGGCTCGGGTGCGGCGGCCGGTTGCGCGCGCGCCCCATTGGTCGGCGGCCGCAGCAGGGCGAGCTGGTAAAGGTGCGGCGGCGGCGTGCGGCGGGTGCCACTGTGTGGGGAGACGCTGACTGGAGCGGAGCGCCTGACTGACTGACTGACTGCGCGTGCCTGCCTGCCTGCCTGCCTGCCTGCCTGCCTGCCTGTTTGTTCGTGATGCCGCCCAAGACTAGCGGGAAAGCCGCCAAGAAGGCTGGCAAGGCGCAGAAGAACATTTCGAAGGGCGACAAGAAGAAGAAGCGCAAGAGGAAGGAGAGCTATGCCATCTACATCTACAAGGTGCTGAAGCAGGTGCACCCTGACACGGGCATCTCTTCGAAGGCGATGAGCATCATGAACAGCTTCGTGAACGACATTTTCGAGCGCATTGCGGCCGAGGCTTCTCGCCTGGCGCACTACAACAAGCGCTCGACCATCACGTCCCGCGAGATCCAGACCGCTGTGCGGCTCTTGCTGCCTGGCGAGCTGGCCAAGCACGCGGTGAGCGAGGGCACGAAGGCGGTGACCAAGTACACGAGCTCCAAGTAAGGAGGTGGCTCTTGGAAATAGGAGGCTCGTCCGCGGCGCGGCGAAGAAAAGAAAAAACGGCCCTTTTCAGGGCCACCAAAATGCCTTTGCGGGAAGGGCGGAATTGTTGTTGTTGTTGTTGTTGTTGTTGTGAGCGGGTGGACGGGCGGCACAGCTGTAGCTGTAGCTTGTGGTGTGGTGTGGTGCGGCGCCGGCGCCTTTGGTTTTGGTGTGACGTTGGGATACGCACTTTAGGCCACAGCCGGGTCGTGGGCGTGGGTGTTTCGAGACGTGTTGGTGTTAGGGGGGCGGATCGCTGGAGTTGGCTTGTTTGATATATATATTTTTTTTTTTTTTTTTGTCCCCTTTGTATGGTATGGCCGGAGGTGTGGAACGGAAAGCAAACCGCGATTGTCGGATGTCACACCGTTGGTGGCGAGGGTGAGAAACACGTTGCCGCCTACAGCTGCTTCTACGCCGAGCGGGTGGGTTAAGTTAGTAGTTGGTTGGTTGGGCGACGTAAAAGTGGAGCGTGGAGGTGTGTGTGAACGTGAGGAGACACGCATTGCATTGTATTTGTACGCGCGAGGTGAGTTAGGAGACCACGCGCCACGACGTACGGTGCCCTCTTTCGACCTGACGTCTGACGTCTGGAGGCGGTGTCGTCATTCTGGATGTACGTGTATTTTCCGCTCAGTTGAGTGAGGTGACGCGAGACGACGGCGTCGGTGGTGTTTTTGTTTTGTTGTTGGCGCCCCGGGGATGAAGAGGGGCACCCGACGGTAACGAGAGGTTGCACTTTGTGATCGGTCGAATGTCCGGGGAGCGAGGAATAGGGTGGGGGGTTGAAAAGAAACGCCAGTGTAGGGCAACGGGACGGTGAACGTTCCCGTGGTGTCGGAGGTGTGCAGTGGGGGGGAGGAAAAAAAAAAAGCGCGTAACGGCGCGGCTGCCGTGGTGGAAACGTTCTCTCCAACTGTGGTGGTGTCCCCTGTGTGTTTTGTTGTTCTCTATATCGTGTGTCCCCTCGCACAAGACGCTCTCTGGGCGGGTTTGATTCATTCATTTTTGCATAGTCACGTAGCGTAGAATGGAATGCGCAAGAGTTGAGTGAGACTGGCGACGGTATATGGTCTGAGCAGCGTCAGCTGCACTGCACTCCCCGGAAAAGAATCTTGGATGCCGTGCTAACTGAAATTTGGTGGACGGGGTTCTCAAGGCTGTTTTGCTATTTTCTTGTTTGTTTGTCTCTAGTTAAGATGGTGAAATGACGTCGAAGAAGCAGTATTGCAAATACTGTTATGGAAATGCCCTAGTTTGATGAAAGGAAATGTGTGTTGAATATACAGGATGGTAAAGACCAAGTGCGTTGAAAGAAACGTTGTGAAGGAACGAACGTTCCCTGAATTGGTTTCTTTTTGTTCCCGAGTTGTGTACAATGGACGACGGTTGTGCCATATCGCAGCATTGCATCATCCCCAGGTTTGATTTCAATTGAGCGATAAAAAAAGGAAAAAGAGAAGAACAAGAACACTATCGAAATGGTCTATGGTGTGTGACCCACAATTGTTGTCTTTAAATCACTTACCCAACCATGTCGTAAAAATATTTTTTTTTTTTTTTTTTTTTTTTTTTTTTTTTTTACAGTGGCTGCCGAATGACCTAGATGTAACAGAGAGAGAGAGAAACACATGGCGTGTCAGATGTTTGTTTTCTTTTCCCCCCCCCCCCCCCCCCTCTCGTCAAGTGGCAAATGCGAACACCGTCAGCTGTAATTGACGATCGACACTAGTATGGCGCGAAAAGGGGGTGCGACCTGTGCAGTTGTGGGTGAAACTTTGGGTGATGGGCTGTCATGCGGCATCGCGTGCGTTCATTACCCCTCGGCGGCGGCGGCGGCGGCGGCGGCGGCGCCGCAGCTCCGTCCAGCTCGCGCTCTCGGAAACAACCCTCTCGTAATGCCGCGTCTCCTCCGTCACTGCAATTTTCAAAGGGAAACCTGTGTGGCCGGTGGGGGTGTGTCAACCGTTGGCCCTCAAGCTCCGCCGACAAAAAGTGTTGAGTGTATCCAGTGTGAGAGAGGTTGACGCTTTTCGTGGTGTGTGTGTGTGTGTGTGTGTGTGTGTGTGTGGCAATGTTTTGAAAAGTTTGCAACGTACGTTAAGAAGTGTTGACGCTGAAACTTGCGGGCTGTGTGGCCCTGGTGGTTGGCTGGCTGGAGACGCGGGCGTGTCCAGTCGGTCGGTTGTTGTGGCTGAAAGGTACGTATACGGTTCCGCCGTCCCGTCGGAACTGCGTCTGTCTGGAAGGTATGACGTGACGTGCAGTTTTTATTAGGTCAGCCCTTGTTGTGTATTGTTCCATTTGTTGCTCACTCGTCACCCGTATTTGGTGTGGCGATGTATGTGGACGTACTGCTGGATCAGTGTCAGGGTTTCCGTGGGAGGTGTTGGTTGGGTTGGATTTGCCTGACACGGCTGAGTCCGCAATTGGCCTGCCGTTCGTTGATGCGATATGTGGGTTCTGAGGAAGAATGTGTACGAGATAGTTGCCCCTGCCCTGCCCTTTCTTTCGCGTTCGTGTGTGCCCCCCTTGTTGTGTAGTGTGGGTTGAACATGGTTCTTTACCGAGTGGGGGGGAATGGGATGGACGGATCCGTTGCTGTTGCTGTCACCGTCAAGACAACGCACGCACGCACGCACGCACCCCTGTCCTACGAGAAGGTGTGTCAACCGGGGTTTCGGTAGTCGTGTGTGTAGGGGACGGGGAGAAGCAAAGTGGAGAGTGCGGCACGGGCAGAGAGTGGAATTGGGGCGCGTTGATGTTGGGAAACATGCCCCAAGGGTTGCGGGATGATGTGGCGGTGAGAGCGGGGGGCGGGGGAGAAAAGAAAAGCGAAAAAGAACTAAGGAAGAGGAGGAGGCGTGCGTGTGCGCAGTGGCGGGGCCCCAAAGACCTGTCGTGTGGTGTCGGCCGAACGCGAGCGCGAACGCGAACGCGAACGCGTGTGCGGGGCAGCGTCGGCACGGAGAAGCGAGGAGGAGAGAGAGAGAGAGAGCTGGTCTGATGGGTATTTTTTACCCCCTGTACTCGAAGGACCGGATCTGTCCTTGATCCCTGCCTTCTGTCTGATTATGTTGGGTAACAAAATGATGGGATGATAGGGTCTCTTGGGTGTGTGTAGATGTTTGTTTGTTTGAGTGAGTGTTATGGTGTTTGTATTTTATTTTTGTTTATCATGGTATGTTGTAGTTTGTGGTGTTTTGTCGTGATGGGAAATGTCGTTCTTGGGTCGGGTGGATTTTGGTCCCAGATTTCTGATGAGTGGGTGGTTCGAATCCGTGGTTTGGTGGAAAAAAAACAAAAAAAAAAAAAAAAAAAAACTTTATGGATTTTTCTTTGGATGATTTCCGGGATTTTGATTGAGTATGTTATGGTTTGTGTATATGTCTCGGTTTGTCTGGTACCGGCCGGCATCAGCAGTAATTCTGAAGTATTTGTTCTGCACCCTTTTTTACTCTTGTTATGTTTGGTGTCTGCGGCCATTGACGAGATTTTTCAGAGCCGTAAGTGATGGCTGGTTCCTATGACGGTTTTGAAGATTTTCTTTTTGGCGCGCATATTTATTCTGTTTCCTTTGATGATTGGGTACAGTCTGAATATTGCTGCTGCAGCCTTGTTACAAACGTGTGTAACATGGTCTCTAAATGTCAACCTCTTGTCCAGCTTGATGCCTAGATACTTTATTGTGCCTGACCATGGAAGATTGTTATTTCTGAGGCGTATATGCAGGTTAGGAGGTATTCTTTTTGAATGTGAATCGTATTGTATTGCTTGGGTTTTCTCCGCGTTTATTGTTTTTTTGGTTAGCCCATTTCTGGATGGATTGTAGGTGTTGCTCTATTTTTGTGACTCTATATTGCAGGTTAGAACTGCTGCGGTAGACTGCAGTGTCGTCTGCAAATAGTGACAAGTGTCCTCCCAGCTGTTTGTTTGTGTATATTGAGTAGAGAATGGGCCCCAGCACTGAGCCTTGCGGGACTCCAGCCTCTATGGATCTAGTGTTACTTGCCGCTCCTGGTACATGGACATAGAATGCTCTGTTGCGGAGAAAAGAAGCAATAATGTGGATGGGGCAGTTGTACTGGTGGAGCTTGTAGATAAGGCGTTATCCGAATGCTTTTCCAATGTCAAGCAGGACTGCTCCAGTACTGTGTCTAATGTTTCTGGCCTGACATATGTGCTCGACTAGTCTGGTCACCTGGTGGGTGGTGCTGTGTTCTTCGCGGAATCGGAATTGTTGTGGGATGATTATGTTGTTATCCTTTAAGAATTGAATTTCTTCAGTTCAGTTTGAATGAGCTTTCCGAGAACCTTTCCAAGGAAGTTGGCCTATAGTTTTGCGGAAATAATAAGTCCTTGTTTGGCTTTGGTAATGTGATGACTCGGGCCTGTTTCCAAGTAGTTTAGTCTGAAGCAAGCATTATATATTGATGTTAGATAGATAATTGATAGTTGCTGGAGGTAGGTGATGTAGTAGTTGCGGTTTGATGGAATCTGGGCCTGATGCCTTCTTAGGATGTGTGTATGTTTGTGATGTGATAAGATACGGGGTTTCTGCGTTTATTGGATTGTGAAAGATGTTCTGATCGGGGCACTTAGGATGCGGTTTTACCCTTCTGAGTACCATTTCCTGGTGGTCATCAGTTTCGTCATCTACCGCTTCTGGTGCTTGGAATTGCCTTTCTAGTGAATCCGCCAGTGCTTCAGCTCGGTCTGTGGGGTCGTTCCTTCCCCATGTAGATGTAGATGTTTCGTGTCTAGTTTACGAGTTTTAAGAAATTTCCAGAATTTTTCCTGGTCCCTTCCTGCTTCTCGTAACGTTTCCTCCCACGCCTCGCTACGGTGGTTTTCGGAGCTCTCTTTTTGATCCTCCCGGCCAATTGCTCTGATTTTCGTCGGTCGGCTGGGTCCCTGTAGTTTTGCCATCTCTTTCTGGCGCGCGCGGGCTGCGGTTGGCGCCTTTGGTGGCAACGGCCGGGGCAAGCAGCGGTGTGTGGTGTGGTGCGGGGCGGGCAGGGGCAGTGGTGGTTGACGGATGGCCTGGGGGCCGAAAAACGGGCCGGCCGGCGGACGGATGTTGAGAGAGGCGGCGCGCACGCGTCTCGCGCGGACACAGGCGCCACAGCGTTGATGATTGGAAGGAGGTGCGGTGCGGGGATGGGCCCAGGAAAAAAGACGGTCGTGGCCCCTGTCTTGGGTGCGTGTCGACGTCAGCACCGTCGGTGTGGTGTGGTGTGGTGTGGTGTGGTGTGGTGTGGTGTGGTGTGGTGTGGTGTGGTGTGGGCAGGGAGGGGGGAAAAGCGGGCTGCGGGCTGCGGGCTGCGGGCTGCGGGCTGCGGAGGGAATGGTGGTGGGGAGTAGGCACACATGTGGGCGGGCGCAAAATCGGCCGGTGCCCGCAAACCGCGGCGGGATATTGGGTGGAAAAGAGGGAAATTGTAGAAAGGAAAACAAGCGGAGGGGGCGAATGTGGTGGGGTGGGGGGACGGGCGGGGGCGAGGCGACAGCTTGCTTTTTCTTTTTCATTTTATTTTATTTTGTTGTAGTGTTTTTGTTTTTTTTTGTTTTTTTGCGTGTGTGTGGCCTTGGAGAGGCTGGTCTTGTCTGGCTTACGCTTTGGGTGCGTGTGTTGGTACTTTTTCGTTTTTTCTTGTTCTGCAGAGCAGGGGCGGGGCGGTGGGAACGGCTGGCTGGCTGTGCCCAGAGGAGGAGGAGACGCTGGCGGCGGGCCCGGCTCCTGGGGCTGCTGTTGCATGCGCTGTGCAAAGAAAGGAAGAGTGGGTTTGTTTGGCTGGTGAAGTGCATTATTTAAGTGTGGGCTTGCCGGCCTGGCTCCGATGCGCAGGTAGATAGATGCCGGCGGCGACCGCAGGCAGGCGCGTTGTGTGTACAGAGGGACGAGCCATGTGTTTTGCAAGCAGGACGTGGCGTGCCGAGTGGAGAGGAGGCGGCGGCTCGGCTCGGTTCGGCCCGGTCCGGCGGTGCCGCGCTGTTGTCGCGGACGTGAGCGCCCCCTGGCGGGCGGGTGGTTGGCGGCGGCGTGGTGGAACGCGTGTGGCAGTTGTGTGCACGGGTTGCTTGGGCGAGTGAGCAGTGGCTGGCGGTGTTGGCGCGTCGTCGGGGAGGTATGTGTTGCGGCCCAGCGTCTGCTGCGCGCTGCGTCGTTGTGTCGACTGTGTGTGGGCGTGGGCACGTGTGCTCTGGCGAGGGCGTCGTAAAAAAGTGGGTCGCGGTGTGCGTGCGTAGCCCGTGGATGATGTATTGTGCGTCGCGTCGTTGTGTGCGAAACGGATGCCGAGAGGTGTGTGGTGAGTGCGAAGCGCGAATGTGCGGCGTTTGGCGGTTTCGGTGTGTTTTCTGTTTTTGCGGCGTGAGAGTGGGGCTGGGCTGGCTGGCTGCTGGCTGGCTGTTTGTTGTTGGTGTTGCCTTGTGTGTGTAGGTTGATGGCGCGACGCGGAGGGGACGCCGTTTGCTGCGTGCCTTGCCTCGCGTGTGTTGCGCGCCGTGCATGTGTTTGGGTCGTGGGGGCGGTGTTTTTGTTTGTATTTGGATTTTCATTTTTTGGCGTGTTGTGTCGTGTATGGCAAGGGCGAGAGGAGTAGTGCGGTAGTGTCGTTGCGGCACGGGCGTCTGGTGGGGCTGTGCGTCGTGGCGGGGAAGGTGTGTAGGTTGCGGCGATGCGGCGAGCCCAGCCCGTCGTTTGACGGTGTGCCGGGTGAGTTGCGCTGCGAATCGAGTGTGGCGGGAAGGGAGCTGCGTGGCGCCTGCGTCCGTTGGCAGCAGGGGCTGTGCCTTTTGAGAGTTTGTTTGATTTCGGGGACGACGACGACGACCGACGACTGGTTGGTTGGTGGGTGGGGTGGCGTGCACGTTTGTCGTACTGGGCGAGTCGATTGCCTGCCGGCTGGCGAAAGGTGCGCCGCCGCCCGTCTCTCGCGGCTCTGTGTTGTTTTTTTTTTTTTTCTGTGTGTGTCGGCTGCGTTTTTGTTTGCGGTGCGCGCGAAGACGGTGGTGCCGAAAGTGTGCCGGCGTGGCGTTGCGACCGCGACGAGCCGCGGGCGCGCCATTTGGCTGGTGTTGCGTGAAGAGCGGCTGTGTACGGGTAGTGGCTGTAGCCGTACGTGTACGTGCACGTGCATCCGGCCCGGCCGCCAGCCCAGCCCAGCCCAGCCGAGTCGGGTGAGCGGAGGCCGACACGTGGTGGTGCTGTGCTCTCTCGGCTCGGGGGGGTTTGTGTGTGTGTGTGTGTGTGTGCGTGCGTGCGTGTGTGTCTCGTTCGCTCTCCGGAATCTGCTCGTTCTGCTGATCCCGCCCTGTCGGCGTCGTTTATTTTTACTTATTTATTTTTTACCTGTTGTTTGTTTTTCGACGTCGTCTTGCAGTTTTGTCCTTTGCGGCGTGCCGACGACCCGCCGCGCGACCTTATGAAACCCCAAAGCGTGGCGTGCGTGGCGTGGCGTGGCCGAGCCGCAGCAGCTAAGGGGGTGCGGCCGCCCTCGACGCCTTAACCTCCTAAACTTCTTTAAGCCGTTAACGCAGCCACCTAAACTAACGTAACCTAACGTAAGCCCTTAGGCCAACCCCCAAGTCGCCTTAACCTAACGTACGTGACCGCAACCTTAGCTTAACGCCTACGTTAAGACGTGACGTCACGTCAACGCTTAACCTAACCCTGACGCCTTCTTAGCCTAACCTGACGTAACCTAAGTAAGGTAACCGTTGAAAGAAAGAAACCACCTTTGTTTTGACGTTGAGGCGTGTAAGGTCGGCTGTGAGGGCAGATTCGGTGTGTCTGTAGTTGGGGCTGGCTGGTAATTTATTTTGTTTGTTTGTTTATCGTTGTCTTGTTTTCGCCTGTGGCGGGGGGGTTGGCGCTCCGTCGGGCCGGTGGCCATGTTGCCGCAGGCGGCGATCGTAAAAAAGTAGAAAAAAAAAAAGAAAAAAGAAAAAAAAATGTGTTGGAAGGGCTGTGGTGTTGGCGGGCGAGGCGAGAGGAGGAGGACGGCCCGCGGCCGTGGCCCGACGGCTGCGGGCCGATCGGGAAAACGGCGGAAGGCGATGGGGCGGCGGAGGTGCGTTTGTGCACGGCCGTCATCGCCGCACGACTCGGCTCGTGTGGCTGTGGCGCCGGCCGCGGTGGCCGGGCTGCCGCGGCGACGGTGTGGGAGTTTTGACGAAGGTTTGGCCATTGTGGCGGGGTCGTCGGCTGGGGCTGTGGGGGCGGCATTTGGGCGGGGGCGGCGATTCTCGGCGGGCCGACCCCAGGCTGTGGCGCGCGGTGGCTGCAGTTTGGCCGTGGTTTGCGGCGCCGCCGCGGCGACTGGTTGGCGACCGTGGTGTCGGTGTGTGTAGCCCCATCCTCGGTGGTTTGAATGGCGCGGGTGGTTGCGGCGCAGGTTGGGGGCTGCTCCGCGCAGGCTGTCGGACGTTGGGCGGTAGCAAGCGCGGGAGGGCGCGGGCGCGGCGGCGCGGCGGCGCGCCGAGTGGCGGCCGCTCTCCTCGGCCGTCCGCGCCCGCCCGCGACACTGGCTGGGCCAGGCGCGTGCGCGGCTATTCTCTGCTGCGCGCCCCTCGCTGTTGTGCGTCGTCGAAGGAGAGAAGGAAGCGAAAGCAAGGGGAAAAAAGAAAAGAGAACAGGCAAAAGATGGCAGACCAGGCGGCTACGAACGAGACTGCCGCGGCACCCGCCGCCACCCGGCACTACGAAGAAGGCCCAAGTCTGCGTCGTCTGCGAAGAAGCCGCGCGCCAAGCCTGCGCACCCCGCGCACCTCTGAGATGGTGACGGCCGCCATCAAGAGTCTGAAGGAGCGCGGCGGGTCGTCGCTGCAGGCGATCAAGAAGTACATTGCCGCCACCTACAAGCTGGACGCGGAGAAGCTGGCGCCCTTTATCAAGATGTACCCTCAAGTCGGCCGTCGTGGCTGGCGAGCTGGTGCAGACGAAGGGGAAGGGCGCGTCGGGCTCTTTCAAGCTTGCCGGCGCCGGCGGCGGGGCGGCCGAGGGCGGCAAGGCTCGTGGTGGCGGCGGTGGTGCGAAGAAGAAGCGCGCCGCTCCGGCCAGCAAGGAGAAGAAGGGGGCCCGTGCGGCCGGCGCAAAGAAAGGCTGGCGGCGTGAAGGCGGCGACCGGTCGGAAGGCGGGCGCCGCCAAGAAGGCGTCTGCGGCGTCGTGCCGCTCCCGCGGGTGCGAAGAAGGCGGCTGCGGCCAAGCCGGCCAAGGCCAAGTCGCCGTCGAAGGCGAAGAAGGCCGCCAAGGTTCCGACGAAGAAGCCGAAGGCGCCGCGCCCGAAGAAGGCGACGGCGACGCCGTCTAAGGCGAAGGCTTCGCCCAAGAAGAAGAAGTAAAAAGGGCAGGGGAAGGGTTGGCGGTTGACACCGTCGCCTGGAGGCCGGGCGCGCAACCAGAGGCTGTCGCGCGGTCCCGGACAAAAACAAAAACGGCCCTTCTTAGGGCCATCAAAGCACGTCGGGAAGGTGTTGATTGTCGTGTCGTGTCGTGGTCGGTCGGTTGCCTTGTTGTCTGTCTGTCTGTCTTGCTTGCTGGCGTTTGTTTGTTTCATGTGTGGATGGTGGTTGGATTGTGGGGTCGTTGGCGGGCGTGGGCGGCGGCGCCGCGGTTGGTGTTACAGCAAAGTGTATTTTACTTTTATTATTTTTACCTATTTATTTTGCGCCGCGTTTGTTTGTTTGTTTGTCTTGGTGGTGGTTTTGGAATAGTCTTTTTTTGCTTTGCTTTGCTTTCCGGGCGTCACGTTTTGTGCCGTGGCCTGTGTGGGTGGCGCTATTGACGCTTGCGACTTGGTTCGGCCGGTGCGGTGCTTTTTTCTTTTTTTTGGAAACGGCGGCGCCGGGCCGGGCCGGGGGTGGGACGACTGGACTGGAGAGTGAGTGGGGAAACTAGTCGTTGCGACCGACAAAGTTTTGCTCGCGACGGAGAGACGTTAGTGGCCCTGAAAAGGGCCGTTTTGTTTGTTTGGCGGTGTGCGGGTTTAGGCGCGCTCGCCGCGGATGCGGCGCGCGAGCTGGGATGTCCTTGGGCATGATGGTGACTCGCTTGGCGTGGATTGCGCACAGGTTGGTGTCTTCGAAGAGGGCCGACGAGGTAGGCCTCGCTGGCTCCTGCAGGGCCATGACTGCGGAGCTCTGGAAGCGCAGGTCGGTCTTGAAGTCCTGGGCGATCTCGCGCACTAGGCGCTGGGAATGGCAGCTTGCGGATGAGCAGCTCTGTGCTCTTCTGGTAGCGCCTGATTTCTCGCAGGGCGACGGTGCCCGGCCTGTAGCGGTGGGGCTTCTTGACGCCGCCGGTGGCGGGCCGCGCTCTTCCTCGCCGCCTTGGTGGCGAGCTGTTTGCGCGGCGCCTTTCCGCCGGTGGACTTGCGGGCCGTTGCTTTGTCCGGGCCATGGCCTACTGCGGATGCGGATGCGGCGTGGAGGATATGCGTGCGCGACGGCGTCCGGTGCTGCCTTGACAACGGGGCCCGCGCGCGCCCCGGGTGCTGCGCTTATATGCCCTCGGTGCGCGGTGGTGGGGGGGGAGGGGAGGGCGGGCCGCGGGGCCCCAGAGTCTAATATAGGGGGCGGCGCGCGCGCTGGCGCCACAACCGTAGCCGACTCGCTAGCGCCGGGTGAGGAGCTTGCCTTGCTTTCTGTTTTTTATATTATTGTGGTTGAGACGCTTGAAGAAGAAGAATGACAGGCCGCGGCAAGGGAGGAAAGGGGCTCGGCAAGGGTGGCGCCAAGCGGCACCGCAAGGTGTTGCGCGACAACATCCAGGGCATCACGAAGCCCGCGATCCGCCGCCTGGCGCGCAGGGGCGGCGTGAAGCGCATCTCTGGTCTGATCTACGAGGAGACGCGCGGAGTGCTGAAGGTGTTCCTGGAGAACGTGATCCGCGACGCGGTGACGTACACTGAGCACGCCAAGCGCAAGACTGTGACGGCCATGGACGTGGTGTACGCCCCTGAAGAGGCAGGGGCGCACCCTGTACGGTTTCGGCGGTTAGGCGGTGTGAGACCGAAGGAAGGAAAGAGAGATAGATTGAAAAACGGCCCTTTTCAGGGCCACCACAGTGTTCGGAAGTTGAAAAGTGCGAAAGAGTCTGTGTTGCTGGTTTAACACGCGATCTAGTGTAGTTTTTTTTGACGTGGTGTGCGGTGCGGTTGGGAGGGAAGGAAGCGTGCCCTTGCGTTGTGTGAGCTCCTTCCTTCCTTCCTTCCTTCCCCTCCCTCTTTGCTTGTATGCTTCTTGTCGGTGGATGGGCTGTGTGTTGCGGCGCGGCTGAGCGCCGAGGGGTTATTTTTGAGGTGTGTTGTTGTGCGCCACGTGTGCTGGTTAATGGTCGCGAGACTGTGCGTGCGTGGAGTTGAGTGGAGGAGGTGGCCAAGTACGTGTGTACAAGATGGCGGCGCCTGTGTGTGTAAGAAGGAAAAAAAAACCGTACACAGAGAGAGAGAGAGAGAGAGAGAGAGAGAGAGAGAGAGAGAGAGAAAAGTGGTGCGACGAACGACTGGAATTCTGCTTTGGACGTAGGTTTGTGTGGTGGCCCTGAAAAGGGCCGATTGTGTTTTGTTTTTTGAGCCGAGGCGGCAAATGGCGCGCTGCGTGCCAAGGGAGCACGCGGCGGTTGCCGATTGCGCTGTCTCTCTTTTAGGCCTTCTTCTCGGTCTTCTTTGGCAGCAGGACGGCCTGGATGTTGGGCAGGACACCTCCCTGTGCGATGGTGACGCCCGACAAGAGCTTGTTGAGCTCCTCGTCGTTGCGTATGGCGAGCTGCAGGTGGCGCGGGATGATGCGCGTCTTCTTGTTGTCGCGGGCCGCGTTTCCGGCCAGCTCGAGCACCTCAGCCGCGAGGTACTCCATGACGGCGGCGAGGTAGACGGGCGCCCCGGCGCCGACGCGCTCGGCGTAGTTTCCCTTGCGCAGGAGGCGGTGGATTCTGCCGACCGGGAACTGGAGCCCAGCCCTGCTTGAGCGGGACTTTGACTTGCCCTTGACTTTGCCTCCCTTTCCGCGTCCGGACATGGCGATGGGCTAGTTTGGAAAGAAGCGAGAAAGAAAAAGCACAACGCCCCAAACGGTGCGAGCCGCAGCGAGTCGAGCAGCGGAGTGCGTGCCGGCGCCGGCGGGGTGGGGGTCCTTTATGGGCTCGGGTGCGGCGGCCGGTTGCGCGCGCGCCCCATTGGTCGGCGGCCGCAGCAGGGCGAGCTGGTAAAGGTGCGGCGGCGGCGTGCGGCGGGTGCCACTGTGTGGGGAGACGCTGACTGGAGCGGAGCGCCTGACTGACTGACTGACTGCGCGTGCCTGCCTGCCTGCCTGCCTGCCTGCCTGCCTGCCTGTTTGTTCGTGATGCCGCCCAAGACTAGCGGGAAAGCCGCCAAGAAGGCTGGCAAGGCGCAGAAGAACATTTCGAAGGGCGACAAGAAGAAGAAGCGCAAGAGGAAGGAGAGCTATGCCATCTACATCTACAAGGTGCTGAAGCAGGTGCACCCTGACACGGGCATCTCTTCGAAGGCGATGAGCATCATGAACAGCTTCGTGAACGACATTTTCGAGCGCATTGCGGCCGAGGCTTCTCGCCTGGCGCACTACAACAAGCGCTCGACCATCACGTCCCGCGAGATCCAGACCGCTGTGCGGCTCTTGCTGCCTGGCGAGCTGGCCAAGCACGCGGTGAGCGAGGGCACGAAGGCGGTGACCAAGTACACGAGCTCCAAGTAAGGAGGTGGCTCTTGGAAATAGGAGGCTCGTCCGCGGCGCGGCGAAGAAAAGAAAAAACGGCCCTTTTCAGGGCCACCAAAATGCCTTTGCGGGAAGGGCGGAATTGTTGTTGTTGTTGTTGTTGTTGTTGTGAGCGGGTGGACGGGCGGCACAGCTGTAGCTGTAGCTTGTGGTGTGGTGTGGTGCGGCGCCGGCGCCTTTGGTTTTGGTGTGACGTTGGGATACGCACTTTAGGCCACAGCCGGGTCGTGGGCGTGGGTGTTTCGAGACGTGTTGGTGTTAGGGGGGCGGATCGCTGGAGTTGGCTTGTTTGATATATATATTTTTTTTTTTTTTTTTGTCCCCTTTGTATGGTATGGCCGGAGGTGTGGAACGGAAAGCAAACCGCGATTGTCGGATGTCACACCGTTGGTGGCGAGGGTGAGAAACACGTTGCCGCCTACAGCTGCTTCTACGCCGAGCGGGTGGGTTAAGTTAGTAGTTGGTTGGTTGGGCGACGTAAAAGTGGAGCGTGGAGGTGTGTGTGAACGTGAGGAGACACGCATTGCATTGTATTTGTACGCGCGAGGTGAGTTAGGAGACCACGCGCCACGACGTACGGTGCCCTCTTTCGACCTGACGTCTGACGTCTGGAGGCGGTGTCGTCATTCTGGATGTACGTGTATTTTCCGCTCAGTTGAGTGAGGTGACGCGAGACGACGGCGTCGGTGGTGTTTTTGTTTTGTTGTTGGCGCCCCGGGGATGAAGAGGGGCACCCGACGGTAACGAGAGGTTGCACTTTGTGATCGGTCGAATGTCCGGGGAGCGAGGAATAGGGTGGGGGGTTGAAAAGAAACGCCAGTGTAGGGCAACGGGACGGTGAACGTTCCCGTGGTGTCGGAGGTGTGCAGTGGGGGGGAGGAAAAAAAAAAAGCGCGTAACGGCGCGGCTGCCGTGGTGGAAACGTTCTCTCCAACTGTGGTGGTGTCCCCTGTGTGTTTTGTTGTTCTCTATATCGTGTGTCCCCTCGCACAAGACGCTCTCTGGGCGGGTTTGATTCATTCATTTTTGCATAGTCACGTAGCGTAGAATGGAATGCGCAAGAGTTGAGTGAGACTGGCGACGGTATATGGTCTGAGCAGCGTCAGCTGCACTGCACTCCCCGGAAAAGAATCTTGGATGCCGTGCTAACTGAAATTTGGTGGACGGGGTTCTCAAGGCTGTTTTGCTATTTTCTTGTTATCTGTCTCGCGTGTGTGGTGAAATGACGTCGAAGAAGCAGTATTGCAAATACTGTTATGGAAATGCCCTAGTTTGATGAAAGGAAATGTGTGTTGAATATACAGGATGGTAAAGACCAAGTGCGTTGAAAGAAACGTTGTGAAGGAACGAACGTTCCCTGAATTGGTTTCTTTTTGTTCCCGAGTTGTGTACAATGGACGACGGTTGTGCCATATCGCAGCATTGCATCATCCCCAGGTTTGATTTCAATTGAGCGATAAAAAAAGGAAAAAGAGAAGAACAAGAACACTATCGAAATGGTCTATGGTGTGTGACCCACAATTGTTGTCTTTAAATCACTTACCCAACCATGTCGTAAAAATATTTTTTTTTTTTTTTTTTTTTTTTTTTTTTTTTTTTTTTTTTTACAGTGGCTGCCGAATGACCTAGATGTAACAGAGAGAGAGAGAAACACATGGCGTGTCAGATGTTTGTTTTCTTTTCCCCCCCCCCCCCCCCCCCCCCCCTCTCGTCAAGTGGCAAATGCGAACACCGTCAGCTGTAATTGACGATCGACACTAGTATGGCGCGAAAAGGGGGTGCGACCTGTGCAGTTGTGGGTGAAACTTTGGGTGATGGGCTGTCATGCGGCATCGCGTGCGTTCATTACCCCTCGGCGGCGGCGGCGGCGGCGGCGGCGGCGCCGCAGCTCCGTCCAGCTCGCGCTCTCGGAAACAACCCTCTCGTAATGCCGCGTCTCCTCCGTCACTGCAATTTTCAAAGGGAAACCTGTGTGGCCGGTGGGGGTGTGTCAACCGTTGGCCCTCAAGCTCCGCCGACAAAAAGTGTTGAGTGTATCCAGTGTGAGAGAGGTTGACGCTTTTCGTGGTGTGTGTGTGTGTGTGTGTGTGTGTGTGTGTGGCAATGTTTTGAAAAGTTTGCAACGTACGTTAAGAAGTGTTGACGCTGAAACTTGCGGGCTGTGTGGCCCTGGTGGTTGGCTGGCTGGAGACGCGGGCGTGTCCAGTCGGTCGGTTGTTGTGGCTGAAAGGTACGTATACGGTTCCGCCGTCCCGTCGGAACTGCGTCTGTCTGGAAGGTATGACGTGACGTGCAGTTTTTATTAGGTCAGCCCTTGTTGTGTATTGTTCCATTTGTTGCTCACTCGTCACCCGTATTTGGTGTGGCGATGTATGTGGACGTACTGCTGGATCAGTGTCAGGGTTTCCGTGGGAGGTGTTGGTTGGGTTGGATTTGCCTGACACGGCTGAGTCCGCAATTGGCCTGCCGTTCGTTGATGCGATATGTGGGTTCTGAGGAAGAATGTGTACGAGATAGTTGCCCCTGCCCTGCCCTTTCTTTCGCGTTCGTGTGTGCCCCCCTTGTTGTGTAGTGTGGGTTGAACATGGTTCTTTACCGAGTGGGGGGGAATGGGATGGACGGATCCGTTGCTGTTGCTGTCACCGTCAAGACAACGCACGCACGCACGCACGCACCCCTGTCCTACGAGAAGGTGTGTCAACCGGGGTTTCGGTAGTCGTGTGTGTAGGGGACGGGGAGAAGCAAAGTGGAGAGTGCGGCACGGGCAGAGAGTGGAATTGGGGCGCGTTGATGTTGGGAAACATGCCCCAAGGGTTGCGGGATGATGTGGCGGTGAGAGCGGGGGGCGGGGGAGAAAAGAAAAGCGAAAAAGAACTAAGGAAGAGGAGGAGGCGTGCGTGTGCGCAGTGGCGGGGCCCCAAAGACCTGTCGTGTGGTGTCGGCCGAACGCGAGCGCGAACGCGAACGCGAACGCGTGTGCGGGGCAGCGTCGGCACGGAGAAGCGAGGAGGAGAGAGAGAGAGAGAGCTGGTCTGATGGGTATTTTTTACCCCCTGTACTCGAAGGACCGGATCTGTCCTTGATCCCTGCCTTCTGTCTGATTATGTTGGGTAACAAAATGATGGGATGATAGGGTCTCTTGGGTGTGTGTAGATGTTTGTTTGTTTGAGTGAGTGTTATGGTGTTTGTATTTTATTTTTGTTTATCATGGTATGTTGTAGTTTGTGGTGTTTTGTCGTGATGGGAAATGTCGTTCTTGGGTCGGGTGGATTTTGGTCCCAGATTTCTGATGAGTGGGTGGTTCGAATCCGTGGTTTGGTGGAAAAAAAACAAAAAAAAAAAAAAAAAAAAAACTTTATGGATTTTTCTTTGGATGATTTCCGGGATTTTGATTGAGTATGTTATGGTTTGTGTATATGTCTCGGTTTGTCTGGTACCGGCCGGCATCAGCAGTATTCTGAAGTATTTGTTCTGCACCCTTTTTTACTCTTGTTATGTTTGGTGTCTGCGGCCATTGACGAGATTTTTCAGAGCCGTAAGTGATGGCTGGTTCCTATGACGGTTTTGAAGATTTTCTTTTTGGCGCGCATATTTATTCTGTTTCCTTTGATGATTGGGTACAGTCTGATATTGCTGCTGCAGCCTTGTTACAAACGTGTGTAACATGGTCTCTAAATGTCAACCTCTTGTCCAGCTTGATGCCTAGATACTTTATTGTGCCTGACCATGGAAGATTGTTATTTCTGAGGCGTATATGCAGGTTAGGAGGTATTCTTTTTGAATGTGAATCGTATTGTATTGCTTGGGTTTTCTCCGCGTTTATTGTTTTTTTGGTTAGCCCATTTCTGGATGGATTGAACACGCGATCTAGTGT
>NW_026062607.1:0-63950 GCF_023897955.1 Schistocerca gregaria | reverse complement strand
ACACTAGATCGCGTGTTCCCGGGTGCTGCGCTTATATGCCCTCGGTGCGCGGTGGTGGGGGGAGGGGAGGGCGGGCCGCGGGGCCCCAGAGTCTATATAGGGGGGCGGCGCGCGCGCTGGGCGCCACAACCGTAGCCGACTCGCTAGCGCCGGGTGAGGAGCTTGCCTTGCTTTCTGTTTTTTATATTATTGTGGTTGAGACGCTTGAAGAAGAAGAATGACAGGCCGCGGCAAGGGAGGAAAGGGGCTCGGCAAGGGTGGCGCCAAGCGGCACCGCAAGGTGTTGCGCGACAACATCCAGGGCATCACGAAGCCCGCGATCCGCCGCCTGGCGCGCAGGGGCGGCGTGAAGCGCATCTCTGGTCTGATCTACGAGGAGACGCGCGGAGTGCTGAAGGTGTTCCTGGAGAACGTGATCCGCGACGCGGTGACGTACACTGAGCACGCCAAGCGCAAGACTGTGACGGCCATGGACGTGGTGTACGCCCTGAAGAGGCAGGGGCGCACCCTGTACGGTTTCGGCGGTTAGGCGGTGTGAGACCGAAGGAAGGAAAGAGAGATAGATTGAAAAACGGCCCTTTTCAGGGCCACCACAGTGTTCGGAAGTTGAAAAGTGCGAAAGAGTCTGTGTTGCTGGTTTTTCTTTTCCTTTTTAGTCTACTTGGCCTTTTAGTTTTGTTTGGAGTTTTTTTTGACGTGGTGTGCGGTGCGGTTGGGAGGGAAGGAAGCGTGCCCTTGCGTTGTGTGAGCTCCTTCCTTCCTTCCTTCCTTCCCCTCCCTCTTTGCTTGTATGCTTCTTGTCGGTGGATGGGCTGTGTGTTGCGGCGCGGCTGAGCGCCGAGGGGTTATTTTTGAGGTGTGTTGTTGTGCGCCACGTGTGCTGGTTAATGGTCGCGAGACTGTGCGTGCGTGGAGTTGAGTGGAGGAGGTGGCCAAGTACGTGTGTACAAGATGGCGGCGCCTGTGTGTGTAAGAAGGAAAAAAAAACCGTACACAGAGAGAGAGAGAGAGAGAGAGAGAGAGAGAGAGAGAGAGAGAAAAGTGGTGCGACGAACGACTGGAATTCTGCTTTGGACGTAGGTTTGTGTGGTGGCCCTGAAAAGGGCCGATTGTGTTTTGTTTTTTGAGCCGAGGCGGCAAATGGCGCGCTGCGTGCCAAGGGAGCACGCGGCGGTTGCCGATTGCGCTGTCTCTCTTTTAGGCCTTCTTCTCGGTCTTCTTTGGCAGCAGGACGGCCTGGATGTTGGGCAGGACACCTCCCTGTGCGATGGTGACGCCCGACAAGAGCTTGTTGAGCTCCTCGTCGTTGCGTATGGCGAGCTGCAGGTGGCGCGGGATGATGCGCGTCTTCTTGTTGTCGCGGGCCGCGTTTCCGGCCAGCTCGAGCACCTCAGCCGCGAGGTACTCCATGACGGCGGCGAGGTAGACGGGCGCCCCGGCGCCGACGCGCTCGGCGTAGTTTCCCTTGCGCAGGAGGCGGTGGATTCTGCCGACCGGGAACTGGAGCCCAGCCCTGCTTGAGCGGGACTTTGACTTGCCCTTGACTTTGCCTCCCTTTCCGCGTCCGGACATGGCGATGGGCTAGTTTGGAAAGAAGCGAGAAAGAAAAAGCACAACGCCCCAAACGGTGCGAGCCGCAGCGAGTCGAGCAGCGGAGTGCGTGCCGGCGCCGGCGGGGTGGGGGTCCTTTATGGGCTCGGGTGCGGCGGCCGGTTGCGCGCGCGCCCCATTGGTCGGCGGCCGCAGCAGGGCGAGCTGGTAAAGGTGCGGCGGCGGCGTGCGGCGGGTGCCACTGTGTGGGGAGACGCTGACTGGAGCGGAGCGCCTGACTGACTGACTGACTGCGCGTGCCTGCCTGCCTGCCTGCCTGCCTGCCTGTTTGTTCGTGATGCCGCCCAAGACTAGCGGGAAAGCCGCCAAGAAGGCTGGCAAGGCGCAGAAGAACATTTCGAAGGGCGACAAGAAGAAGAAGCGCAAGAGGAAGGAGAGCTATGCCATCTACATCTACAAGGTGCTGAAGCAGGTGCACCCTGACACGGGCATCTCTTCGAAGGCGATGAGCATCATGAACAGCTTCGTGAACGACATTTTCGAGCGCATTGCGGCCGAGGCTTCTCGCCTGGCGCACTACAACAAGCGCTCGACCATCACGTCCCGCGAGATCCAGACCGCTGTGCGGCTCTTGCTGCCTGGCGAGCTGGCCAAGCACGCGGTGAGCGAGGGCACGAAGGCGGTGACCAAGTACACGAGCTCCAAGTAAGGAGGTGGCTCTTGGAAATAGGAGGCTCGTCCGCGGCGCGGCGAAGAAAAGAAAAAACGGCCCTTTTCAGGGCCACCAAAATGCCTTTGCGGGAAGGGCGGAATTGTTGTTGTTGTTGTTGTTGTTGTTGTGAGCGGGTGGACGGGCGGCACAGCTGTAGCTGTAGCTTGTGGTGTGGTGTGGTGCGGCGCCGGCGCCTTTGGTTTTGGTGTGACGTTGGGATACGCACTTTAGGCCACAGCCGGGTCGTGGGCGTGGGTGTTTCGAGACGTGTTGGTGTTAGGGGGGCGGATCGCTGGAGTTGGCTTGTTTGATATATATATTTTTTTTTTTTTTTTTGTCCCCTTTGTATGGTATGGCCGGAGGTGTGGAACGGAAAGCAAACCGCGATTGTCGGATGTCACACCGTTGGTGGCGAGGGTGAGAAACACGTTGCCGCCTACAGCTGCTTCTACGCCGAGCGGGTGGGTTAAGTTAGTAGTTGGTTGGTTGGGCGACGTAAAAGTGGAGCGTGGAGGTGTGTGTGAACGTGAGGAGACACGCATTGCATTGTATTTGTACGCGCGAGGTGAGTTAGGAGACCACGCGCCACGACGTACGGTGCCCTCTTTCGACCTGACGTCTGACGTCTGGAGGCGGTGTCGTCATTCTGGATGTACGTGTATTTTCCGCTCAGTTGAGTGAGGTGACGCGAGACGACGGCGTCGGTGGTGTTTTTGTTTTGTTGTTGGCGCCCCGGGGATGAAGAGGGGCACCCGACGGTAACGAGAGGTTGCACTTTGTGATCGGTCGAATGTCCGGGGAGCGAGGAATAGGGTGGGGGGTTGAAAAGAAACGCCAGTGTAGGGCAACGGGACGGTGAACGTTCCCGTGGTGTCGGAGGTGTGCAGTGGGGGGGAGGAAAAAAAAAAAGCGCGTAACGGCGCGGCTGCCGTGGTGGAAACGTTCTCTCCAACTGTGGTGGTGTCCCCTGTGTGTTTTGTTGTTCTCTATATCGTGTGTCCCCTCGCACAAGACGCTCTCTGGGCGGGTTTGATTCATTCATTTTTGCATAGTCACGTAGCGTAGAATGGAATGCGCAAGAGTTGAGTGAGACTGGCGACGGTATATGGTCTGAGCAGCGTCAGCTGCACTGCACTCCCCGGAAAAGAATCTTGGATGCCGTGCTAACTGAAATTTGGTGGACGGGGTTCTCAAGGCTGTTTTGCTATTTTCTTGTTTGTTTGTCTCTAGTTAAGATGGTGAAATGACGTCGAAGAAGCAGTATTGCAAATACTGTTATGGAAATGCCCTAGTTTGATGAAAGGAAATGTGTGTTGAATATACAGGATGGTAAAGACCAAGTGCGTTGAAAGAAACGTTGTGAAGGAACGAACGTTCCCTGAATTGGTTTCTTTTTGTTCCCGAGTTGTGTACAATGGACGACGGTTGTGCCATATCGCAGCATTGCATCATCCCCAGGTTTGATTTCAATTGAGCGATAAAAAAAGGAAAAAGAGAAGAACAAGAACACTATCGAAATGGTCTATGGTGTGTGACCCACAATTGTTGTCTTTAAATCACTTACCCAACCATGTCGTAAAAATATTTTTTTTTTTTTTTTTTTTTTTTTTTTTTTTTTTTTACAGTGGCTGCCGAATGACCTAGATGTAACAGAGAGAGAGAGAAACACATGGCGTGTCAGATGTTTGTTTTCTTTTCCCCCCCCCCCCCCCCCCTCTCGTCAAGTGGCAAATGCGAACACCGTCAGCTGTAATTGACGATCGACACTAGTATGGCGCGAAAAGGGGGTGCGACCTGTGCAGTTGTGGGTGAAACTTTGGGTGATGGGCTGTCATGCGGCATCGCGTGCGTTCATTACCCCTCGGCGGCGGCGGCGGCGGCGGCGGCGGCGCCGCAGCTCCGTCCAGCTCGCGCTCTCGGAAACAACCCTCTCGTAATGCCGCGTCTCCTCCGTCACTGCAATTTTCAAAGGGAAACCTGTGTGGCCGGTGGGGGTGTGTCAACCGTTGGCCCTCAAGCTCCGCCGACAAAAAGTGTTGAGTGTATCCAGTGTGAGAGAGGTTGACGCTTTTCGTGGTGTGTGTGTGTGTGTGTGTGTGTGTGTGTGTGGCAATGTTTTGAAAAGTTTGCAACGTACGTTAAGAAGTGTTGACGCTGAAACTTGCGGGCTGTGTGGCCCTGGTGGTTGGCTGGCTGGAGACGCGGGCGTGTCCAGTCGGTCGGTTGTTGTGGCTGAAAGGTACGTATACGGTTCCGCCGTCCCGTCGGAACTGCGTCTGTCTGGAAGGTATGACGTGACGTGCAGTTTTTATTAGGTCAGCCCTTGTTGTGTATTGTTCCATTTGTTGCTCACTCGTCACCCGTATTTGGTGTGGCGATGTATGTGGACGTACTGCTGGATCAGTGTCAGGGTTTCCGTGGGAGGTGTTGGTTGGGTTGGATTTGCCTGACACGGCTGAGTCCGCAATTGGCCTGCCGTTCGTTGATGCGATATGTGGGTTCTGAGGAAGAATGTGTACGAGATAGTTGCCCCTGCCCTGCCCTTTCTTTCGCGTTCGTGTGTGCCCCCCTTGTTGTGTAGTGTGGGTTGAACATGGTTCTTTACCGAGTGGGGGGGAATGGGATGGACGGATCCGTTGCTGTTGCTGTCACCGTCAAGACAACGCACGCACGCACGCACGCACCCCTGTCCTACGAGAAGGTGTGTCAACCGGGGTTTCGGTAGTCGTGTGTGTAGGGGACGGGGAGAAGCAAAGTGGAGAGTGCGGCACGGGCAGAGAGTGGAATTGGGGCGCGTTGATGTTGGGAAACATGCCCCAAGGGTTGCGGGATGATGTGGCGGTGAGAGCGGGGGGCGGGGGAGAAAAGAAAAGCGAAAAAGAACTAAGGAAGAGGAGGAGGCGTGCGTGTGCGCAGTGGCGGGGCCCCAAAGACCTGTCGTGTGGTGTCGGCCGAACGCGAGCGCGAACGCGAACGCGAACGCGTGTGCGGGGCAGCGTCGGCACGGAGAAGCGAGGAGGAGAGAGAGAGAGAGAGCTGGTCTGATGGGTATTTTTTACCCCCTGTACTCGAAGGACCGGATCTGTCCTTGATCCCTGCCTTCTGTCTGATTATGTTGGGTAACAAAATGATGGGATGATAGGGTCTCTTGGGTGTGTGTAGATGTTTGTTTGTTTGAGTGAGTGTTATGGTGTTTGTATTTTATTTTTGTTTATCATGGTATGTTGTAGTTTGTGGTGTTTTGTCGTGATGGGAAATGTCGTTCTTGGGTCGGGTGGATTTTGGTCCCAGATTTCTGATGAGTGGGTGGTTCGAATCCGTGGTTTGGTGGAAAAAAAACAAAAAAAAAAAAAAAAAAAAACTTTATGGATTTTTCTTTGGATGATTTCCGGGATTTTGATTGAGTATGTTATGGTTTGTGTATATGTCTCGGTTTGTCTGGTACCGGCCGGCATCAGCAGTAATTCTGAAGTATTTGTTCTGCACCCTTTTTTACTCTTGTTATGTTTGGTGTCTGCGGCCATTGACGAGATTTTTCAGAGCCGTAAGTGATGGCTGGTTCCTATGACGGTTTTGAAGATTTTCTTTTTGGCGCGCATATTTATTCTGTTTCCTTTGATGATTGGGTACAGTCTGAATATTGCTGCTGCAGCCTTGTTACAAACGTGTGTAACATGGTCTCTAAATGTCAACCTCTTGTCCAGCTTGATGCCTAGATACTTTATTGTGCCTGACCATGGAAGATTGTTATTTCTGAGGCGTATATGCAGGTTAGGAGGTATTCTTTTTGAATGTGAATCGTATTGTATTGCTTGGGTTTTCTCCGCGTTTATTGTTTTTTTGGTTAGCCCATTTCTGGATGGATTGTAGGTGTTGCTCTATTTTTGTGACTCTATATTGCAGGTTAGAACTGCTGCGGTAGACTGCAGTGTCGTCTGCAAATAGTGACAAGTGTCCTCCCAGCTGTTTGTTTGTGTATATTGAGTAGAGAATGGGCCCCAGCACTGAGCCTTGCGGGACTCCAGCCTCTATGGATCTAGTGTTACTTGCCGCTCCTGGTACATGGACATAGAATGCTCTGTTGCGGAGAAAAGAAGCAATAATGTGGATGGGGCAGTTGTACTGGTGGAGCTTGTAGATAAGGCGTTATCCGAATGCTTTTCCAATGTCAAGCAGGACTGCTCCAGTACTGTGTCTAATGTTTCTGGCCTGACATATGTGCTCGACTAGTCTGGTCACCTGGTGGGTGGTGCTGTGTTCTTCGCGGAATCGGAATTGTTGTGGGATGATTATGTTGTTATCCTTTAAGAATTGAATTTCTTCAGTTCAGTTTGAATGAGCTTTCCGAGAACCTTTCCAAGGAAGTTGGCCTATAGTTTTGCGGAAATAATAAGTCCTTGTTTGGCTTTGGTAATGTGATGACTCGGGCCTGTTTCCAAGTAGTTTAGTCTGAAGCAAGCATTATATATTGATGTTAGATAGATAATTGATAGTTGCTGGAGGTAGGTGATGTAGTAGTTGCGGTTTGATGGAATCTGGGCCTGATGCCTTCTTAGGATGTGTGTATGTTTGTGATGTGATAAGATACGGGGTTTCTGCGTTTATTGGATTGTGAAAGATGTTCTGATCGGGGCACTTAGGATGCGGTTTTACCCTTCTGAGTACCATTTCCTGGTGGTCATCAGTTTCGTCATCTACCGCTTCTGGTGCTTGGAATTGCCTTTCTAGTGAATCCGCCAGTGCTTCAGCTCGGTCTGTGGGGTCGTTCCTTCCCCATGTAGATGTAGATGTTTCGTGTCTAGTTTACGAGTTTTAAGAAATTTCCAGAATTTTTCCTGGTCCCTTCCTGCTTCTCGTAACGTTTCCTCCCACGCCTCGCTACGGTGGTTTTCGGAGCTCTCTTTTTGATCCTCCCGGCCAATTGCTCTGATTTTCGTCGGTCGGCTGGGTCCCTGTAGTTTTGCCATCTCTTTCTGGCGCGCGCGGGCTGCGGTTGGCGCCTTTGGTGGCAACGGCCGGGGCAAGCAGCGGTGTGTGGTGTGGTGCGGGGCGGGCAGGGGCAGTGGTGGTTGACGGATGGCCTGGGGGCCGAAAAACGGGCCGGCCGGCGGACGGATGTTGAGAGAGGCGGCGCGCACGCGTCTCGCGCGGACACAGGCGCCACAGCGTTGATGATTGGAAGGAGGTGCGGTGCGGGGATGGGCCCAGGAAAAAAGACGGTCGTGGCCCCTGTCTTGGGTGCGTGTCGACGTCAGCACCGTCGGTGTGGTGTGGTGTGGTGTGGTGTGGTGTGGTGTGGTGTGGTGTGGTGTGGGCAGGGAGGGGGGAAAAGCGGGCTGCGGGCTGCGGGCTGCGGGCTGCGGGCTGCGGAGGGAATGGTGGTGGGGAGTAGGCACACATGTGGGCGGGCGCAAAATCGGCCGGTGCCCGTAAACCGCGGCGGGATATTGGGTGGAAAAGAGGGAAATTGTAGAAAGGAAAACAAGCGGAGGGGGCGAATGTGGTGGGGTGGGGGGACGGGCGGGGGCGAGGCGACAGCTTGCTTTTTCTTTTTCATTTTATTTTATTTTGTTGTAGTGTTTTTGTTTTTTTTTGTTTTTTTGCGTGTGTGTGGCCTTGGAGAGGCTGGTCTTGTCTGGCTTACGCTTTGGGTGCGTGTGTTGGTACTTTTTCGTTTTTTCTTGTTCTGCAGAGCAGGGGCGGGGCGGTGGGAACGGCTGGCTGGCTGTGCCCAGAGGAGGAGGAGACGCTGGCGGCGGGCCCGGCTCCTGGGGCTGCTGTTGCATGCGCTGTGCAAAGAAAGGAAGAGTGGGTTTGTTTGGCTGGTGAAGTGCATTATTTAAGTGTGGGCTTGCCGGCCTGGCTCCGATGCGCAGGTAGATAGATGCCGGCGGCGACCGCAGGCAGGCGCGTTGTGTGTACAGAGGGACGAGCCATGTGTTTTGCAAGCAGGACGTGGCGTGCCGAGTGGAGAGGAGGCGGCGGCTCGGCTCGGTTCGGCCCGGTCCGGCGGTGCCGCGCTGTTGTCGCGGACGTGAGCGCCCCCTGGCGGGCGGGTGGTTGGCGGCGGCGTGGTGGACGCGTGTGGCAGTTGTGTGCACGGGTTGCTTGGGCGAGTGAGCAGTGGCTGGCGGTGTTGGCGCGTCGTCGGGGAGGTATGTGTTGCGGCCGCGTCTGCTGCGCGCTGCGTCGTTGTGTCGACTGTGTGTGGGCGTGGGCACGTGTGCTCTGGCGAGGGCGTCGTAAAAAAGTGGGTCGCGGTGTGCGTGCGTAGCCCGTGATGATGTATTGTGCGTCGCGTCGTTGTGTGCGAAACGGATGCCGAGAGGTGTGTGGTGAGTGCGAAGCGCGAATGTGCGGCGTTTGGCGGTTTCGGTGTGTTTTCTGTTTTTGCGGCGTGAGAGTGGGGCTGGCTGGCTGGCTGGCTGGCTGGCTGTTTGTTGTTGGTGTTGCCTTGTGTGTGTAGGTTGATGGCGCGACGCGGAGGGGACGCCGTTTGCTGCGTGCCTTGCCTCGCGTGTGTTGGCGCGCCGTGCATGTGTTTGGGTCGTGGGGGCGGTGTTTTTGTTTGTATTTGGATTTTCATTTTTTGGCGTGTTGTGTCGTGTATGGCAAGGGCGAGAGGAGTAGTGCGGTAGTGTCGTTGCGGCACGGGCGTCTGGTGGGGCTGTGCGTCGTGGCGGGGAAGGTGTGTAGGTTGCGGCGATGCGGCGAGCCCAGCCCGTCGTTTGACGGTGTGCCGGGTGAGTTGCGCTGCGAATCGAGTGTGGCGGGAAGGGAGCTGCGTGGCGCCTGCGTCCGTTGGCAGCAGGGGCTGTGCCTTTTGAGAGTTTGTTTGATTTCGGGACGACGACGACGACGACTGGTTGGTTGGTGGGTGGGGTGGCGTGCACGTTTGTCGTACTGGGCGAGTCGATTGCCTGCCGGCTGGCGAAAGGTGCGCCGCCGCCCGTCTCTCGCGCTCTGTGTTGTTTTTTTTTTTTTTCTGTGTGTGTCGGCTGCGTTTTTGTTTGCGGTGCGCGCGAAGACGGTGGTGCCGAAAGTGTGCCGGCGTGGCGTTGCGACCGCGACGAGCCGCGGGCGCGCCATTTGGCTGGTGTTGCGTGAAGAGCGGCTGTGTACGGGTAGTGGCTGTAGCCGTACGTGTACGTGCACGTGCATCCGGCCCGGCCGCCAGCCCAGCCCAGCCCAGCCCAGCCCAGCCCAGCCCAGCCCAGCCCAGCCGAGTCGGGTGAGCGGAGGCCGACACGTGGTGGTGCTGTGCTCTCTCGGCTCGGGGGGGTTTGTGTGTGTGTGTGTGTGTGTGCGTGCGTGCGTGTGTGTCTCGTTCGCTCTCCGGAATCTGCTCGTTCTGCTGATCCCCGCCTGTCGGCGTCGTTTATTTTTACTTATTTATTTTTTACCTGTTGTTTGTTTTTCGACGTCGTCTTGCAGTTTTGTCCTTTGCGGCGTGCCGACGACCCGCCGCGCGACCTTATGAAACCCCAAAGCGTGGCGTGGCGTGGCGTGGCGTGGCCGAGCCGCAGCAGCTAAGGGGGTGCGGCCGCCTCGACGCCTTAACCTCCTAAACTTCTTTAAGCCGTTAACGCAGCCACCTAAACTAACGTAACCTAACGTAAGCCCTTAGGCCAACCCCCAAGTCGCCTTAACCTAACGTACGTGACCGCAACCTTAGCTTAACGCCTACGTTAAGACGTGACGTCACGTCAACGCTTAACCTAACCCTGACGCCTTCTTAGCCTAACCTGACGTAACCTAAGGTAAGGTAACCGTTGAAAGAAAGAAACCACCTTTGTTTTGACGTTGAGGCGTGTAAGGTCGGCTGTGAGGGCAGATTCGGTGTGTCTGTAGTTGGGGCTGGCTGGTAATTTATTTTGTTTGTTTGTTTATCGTTGTCTTGTTTTCGCCTGTGGCGGGGGGGTTGGCGCTCCGTCGGCCGGTGCCATGTTGCGCAGGCGGCGATCGTAAAAAAGTAGAAAAAAAAAAAAGAAAAAAGAAAAAAAAAATGTGTTGGAAGGGCTGTGGGTGTTGGCGGGCGAGGCGAGAGGAGGAGGACGGCCCGCGGCCGTGGCCCGACGGCTGCGGGCCGATCGGGAAAACGGCGGAAGGCGATGGGGCGGCGGAGGTGCGTTTGTGCACGGCCGTCATCGCCGCACGACTCGGCTCGTGTGGCTGTGGCGCCGGCCGCGGTGGCCGGGCTGCCGCGGCGACGGTGTGGGAGTTTTGACGAAGGTTTGGCCATTGTGGCGGGTCGTCGGCTGGGGCTGTGGGGGCGGCATTTGGGCGGGGGCGGCGATTCTCGGCGGGCCGACCCAGGCTGTGGCGCGCGGTGGCTGCAGTTTGGCCGTGGTTTGCGGCGCCGCCGCGGCGACTGGTTGGCGACCGTGGTGTCGGTGTGTGTAGCCCCATCCTCGGTGGTTTGAATGGCGCGGGTGGTTGCGGCGCAGGTTGGGGGCTGCTCCGCGCAGGCTGTCGGACGTTGGGCGGTAGCAAGCGCGGGAGGCGCGGCGCGGCGGCGCGGCGGCGCGCCGAGTGGCGGCCGCTCTCTCGGCCGTCCGCGCCCGCCCGCGACACTGGCTGGGCCAGGCGCGTGCGCGGCTATTCTCTGCTGCGCGCCCCTCGCTGTTGTGCGTCGTCGAAGGAGAGAAGGAAGCGAAAGCAAGGGGAAAAAAGAAAAGAGAACAGGCAAAAGATGGCAGACCAGGCGGCTACGAACGAGACTGCCGCGGCACCCGCCGCCACCGGCACTACGAAGAAGGCCAAGTCTGCGTCGTCTGCGAAGAAGCCGCGCGCCAAGCCTGCGCACCCGCGCACCTCTGAGATGGTGACGGCCGCCATCAAGAGTCTGAAGGAGCGCGGCGGGTCGTCGCTGCAGGCGATCAAGAAGTACATTGCCGCGCACTACAAGCTGGACGCGGAGAAGCTGGCGCCCTTTATCAAGAAGTACCTCAAGTCGGCCGTCGTGGCTGGCGAGCTGGTGCAGACGAAGGGGAAGGGCGCGTCGGGCTCTTTCAAGCTTGCCGGCGCCGGCGGCGGGGCGGCCGAGGGCGGCAAGGCTCGTGGTGGCGGCGGTGGTGCGAAGAAGAAGCGCGCCGCTCCGGCCAGCAAGGAGAAGAAGGGGGCCCGTGCGGCCGGCGCAAAGAAGGCTGGCGGCGTGAAGGCGGCGACCGGTCGGAAGGCGGGCGCCGCCAAGAAGGCGTCTGCGGCGTCGGCCGCTCCCGCGGGTGCGAAGAAGGCGGCTGCGGCCAAGCCGGCCAAGGCCAAGTCGCCGTCGAAGGCGAAGAAGGCCGCCAAGGTTCCGACGAAGAAGCCGAAGGCGCCGCGCCCGAAGAAGGCGACGGCGACGCCGTCTAAGGCGAAGGCTTCGCCCAAGAAGAAGAAGTAAAAAGGGCAGGGAAGGGTTGGCGGTTGACACCGTCGCCTGGAGGCCGGCGCGCAACCAGAGGCTGTCGCGCGGTCCCGGACAAAAACAAAAACGGCCCTTCTCAGGGCCATCAAAGCACGTCGGGAAGGTGTTGATTGTCGTGTCGTGTCGTGGTCGGTCGGTTGCCTTGTTGTCTGTCTGTCTGTCTTGCTTGCTGGCGTTTGTTTGTTTCATGTGTGGATGGTGGTTGGATTGTGGGGTCGTTGGCGGGCGTGGGCGGCGGCGCCGCGGTTGGTGTTACACAAAGTGTATTTTACTTTTATTATTTTTTACCTATTTATTTTGCGCCGCGTTTGTTTGTTTGTTTGTCTTGGTGGTGGTTTTGGAATAGTCTTTTTTGCTTTGCTTTGCTTTCCGGGCGTCACGTTTTGTGCCGTGGCCTGTGTGGGTGGCGCTATTGACGCTTGCGACTTGGTTCGGCCGGTGCGGTGCTTTTTTCTTTTTTTTGGAAACGGCGGCGCCGGGCCGGGCCGGGGGTGGGACGACTGGACTGGAGAGTGAGTGGGGAACTAGTCGTTGCGACCGACAAAGTTTTGCTCGCGACGGAGAGACGTTAGTGGCCCTGAAAAGGGCCGTTTTGTTTGTTTGGCGGTGTGCGGGTTTAGGCGCGCTCGCCGCGGATGCGGCGCGCGAGCTGGATGTCCTTGGGCATGATGGTGACTCGCTTGGCGTGGATTGCGCACAGGTTGGTGTCTTCGAAGAGGCCGACGAGGTAGGCCTCGCTGGCCTCCTGCAGGGCCATGACTGCGGAGCTCTGGAAGCGCAGGTCGGTCTTGAAGTCCTGGGCGATCTCGCGCACTAGGCGCTGGAATGGCAGCTTGCGGATGAGCAGCTCTGTGCTCTTCTGGTAGCGCCTGATTTCTCGCAGGGCGACGGTGCCCGGCCTGTAGCGGTGGGGCTTCTTGACGCCGCCGGTGGCGGGCGCGCTCTTCCTCGCCGCCTTGGTGGCGAGCTGTTTGCGCGGCGCCTTTCCGCCGGTGGACTTGCGGGCCGTTTGCTTTGTCCGGGCCATGGCTACTGCGGATGCGGATGCGGCGTGGAGGATATGCGTGCGCGACGGCGTCCGGTGCTGCCTTGACAACGGGCCCGCGCGCCCCGGGTGCTGCGCTTATATGCCCTCGGTGCGCGGTGGTGGGGGGAGGGGAGGGCGGGCCGCGGGGCCCCAGAGTCTATATAGGGGGGCGGCGCGCGCGCTGGGCGCCCAGACGCGCTCTGGCCGTCGTGGCGGAAGGAGCTCTCAGCCGGTGATGGCCGGTGCATCGGTAGCTATTGGGGCTTAAGCCTCGCTGACCGCTCTGCTCTACAGAGAGTGTTCTTCCGAAGCGCGACAGTAGCGCCCGGTGGATCGGCGGAGGGTTGAGCTTGCTCCCTTTCGTCGAGAAACCGCGTAGTTGCGGAAAGCAGAATTGTCGTGAAGAGTCCTAGACTCACAGCAATCCCGTAACGTTTGTTACAAACTCCACAGCGAGGCTATCTCGTTCTTTGTAGGGTTAATCAGTGCCAGGGGCCCGTTCACGTCGGATCACCCCGCGTACTGTAGGCCGATTCTCTTCTTCCGCACCTCCTTTAGGTGCCGCGCCACTGCACTAACGGCGCACGCTAGGCCGTAGGGCACTCCCCCCACTTCCGTAGGGTAAAACAGTTAGGGCTTTTTCTTCTCAGAAAGAGCAAAATTGTCGTTCCCCTTTCTCGTCCCTCCCAGAACACCAAGATGGCAGATTCCGCCGGTGTTTCTCCCGCCATAACCCGCAGCAAAGCTGCAGCGAAAGAGGCGCTCGGGTCGACTGACCCCGTCGACGCCAGCGTCCCGCTTGCCGCCGTGGGGGAGGTATTGGCCGACAAGGATCGGCAGATCGCGCAGCAAGCGCAGGAACTGCTGGACCAACGTCGGCTGATAACCGACCTTTGCGGCGCAAACGACACACCGAAGCGCACCACGCTTCACATCACGCTTCACTCGCCTGCTACTGGTGACTCCTGCACGACCGTCCCGCTGTCGCTGCTGACTCCAGTGGCGGAATCAGCGGCGGCGGACGAGGACACAGAACAACACTACACCGGGCCCTGGCAGGTGGAGGGCCCATCACACAAACGCAGAAACACAAGAGGTACATGCGAGCAACCAAACTCGCTAGGCAGCCGAAAGGCGTTGCTGCCTACACCGAAACAAACACTTCCGGCTAGGAACACAGACACTATAACCAACACGAACCGACCTGCGGTCAGTAATAACTCAAATACACAAACCGCAGCTACGCCCGCACAACAAAAGACTGGTTTTCCCCCAGTCGTAATACAGAACTATGGGGACCTTAGCGTCCTCAACACCACATTCGAAGCGAGGCACACACCTTGCACGCTCCACACTAAATACTCTGGGGATAGGGCCTCACTGTACGTGGCTACTAACACAGAGTACAAAGATCTCCTGTTCTTCCTCAAAGAACAGGGGATCGAGCACTACACGTACAGAACGGCTGAAGAGCGGACACAGCTGTACGTGGTCAAGGGAGTGGACCCCAGCACACCAAACAAAACAGTTCAAGCGGCGCTCAACTTCCTTGGTTACGACTGCCGAAGTGCTAACCGGATGACGGGCTTCCGCACACACACCCGCCTACCACACTACCTGGTCGAGATGGCCGATACGGCTGCCTCCCGCGGCCTTCTGCAGATAAAAAGCCTTCTGCGGATGGACGTAAGGGTAGAATTATATGAACCACCACTCGTCCCCCAACAATGCAACAACTGCCAGCGATTCGGTCATTCGGCCCTTCGCTGTCGCCTGGCACCCCGTTGCCGCGGATGCGCTGGCAAACACGCATCCAACGCTTGTACACAAGCACAACAAAACGCACGCCGTTGCGCCAACTGTGGTCAAGGCCATGCGGCCAACTACAGGGGCTGCGACGTATACAGAGAGGCGCAGAGGCGTAAAACACAACAATCCAGAGGACTCAGCGCCATACCACGTCCAAGGCCCGCACCAAACCCTGTCAGGAACGGTGTAACGTTCGCCATGGCTACGAGCCCTGGAGGAGCGGTGCGGGCGGCGGAACCTCCGCGCCCATCACACGCACAAAACACAACCGCTGCGACAACAATACAACCGTCTCAGCCAACTAAAAACACATCGACCACACCGGTTCCAACACCACCTCCCCAAAACAACACGACCCCACTCCCTGAGGCCACGGCATGCGAAACCACGCAGACCGCACAGGAAGACGCACCCACACAAGGACCCCCAGAACCGAAAACCCAGAGAAGGCGTAGGCGACCTCAAGGGAACAGGAACGGGTACACAAGATCGCCACAACAAACCACTCGACAACAACAGAACACCGAAACGCAGACACACAGTCAGCAAGCCAGTGACACCAGCACACACACTACTCCGCCCATCACCACACCTGTAACACAGGCACCACAGACTGCAGCACACAGCAGCAACACAAGCGCCAGCCCACACACAACGCCAACACCCGCACCAGCGGCCGCTAACACCACAAACAAGCCACAGGCCGACACGCACAACACAAACACAACACAAGGGGGAATAATGGAAACACTATTCCCCCAGCATACGACCCAACAGATCTTCGCCAGGATCTTCGCGGTCATCACTACACTGATCACACAGCTCATGTCTGCCCAACCCGGACAGTACTGGACTGCCATACAAACAGCTCTCACCACACTGTTCCCATCCCTACATGGATAATACGCCACACCCGGCCCCCTTCGCAAACAACCGGACACTATCACAGATCCTGTTCTGGAATGCAGACGGGATCAACAACAAAAGGGCGGAACTTGCCGCGTTCATGGAGCGTAAGGGCATCCTTATCGCACTACTGAGCGAAACTAAACTCAAACCGCACAACCACCTAAGCTTTACCAGCTACTGCGTCTATCGTACCGACCGACCGGACGGCTCTGGTTTCGGTGGAACGGCCATCATTATACACAAAGACATCGAACACACTAACATAGTGCTCCCTGATCTTGAAAAATTAGAGGCAACCGCCGTCAGGGTCAAGTTCAACGGAGCCTATACCACACTGGTGTCAGTATACAACAGTCCTAAGAACATAGTGACACGCGACATCAGCACTATACTCAACATATCACCGCGCGTAATAGCCGCTGGAGATCTTAACGCGAAACACCCAGACTGGAATTCACGTATACGAAACTCCAACGGCAAAAAACTATATGAACACGCGCTAGGACGAAACTACATTACACTAGCGCCGACCGAACCGACGCACATTCCCTACCGGAGGGGACACAGGCCAGACGTGTTAGACATGGCCCTCATCAAGGGCATAACAACGACACTCAACGTTGCTGTTGAAAACGATCTGCCCTCAAATCACCAACCTGTTATGCTGTACATTGAAGAAACACTGCAGCACATCGACCAACGCAGGATGCTCGACTACAAGCGCGCGAATTGGACATTGTTCAAGGAAACGCTCGACAGTCACATCCCACCTACCCACGCAATTAATGAGACAGCCCAAATAGATGATGCTGTTGAAACCCTTACAAACGCCGTCCAAGACGCAATAGCCGGCACCATACCAATCCGCACACCACAACATTACAGTGCTGCCCTGCCCCAGGAGATCCTGGGCCTTATCTCAATGAGGAACCGCCTCAGGAGGTATTGGCAGCGTACCAGGCGCCAGCACTTCAAACGGCACATTAACAGGCTCCAGGGAATAATCCGGGACAAAATACAAACATTCAAAACACAACAGTGGGACCAAAAACTCGCAGGGCTAGACACCACGCGACCTGGCGTGTGGCAGATGGCCCGACACTTCACCAGGGAGAAACACTACACACCCACACTACAAGGGCCCGACGGACCGGCATATTCTGCGGAAGAAAAAGCTGAACTGATGGCCCTCACACTTGCAGCGTCATTCACACCGAACATGGATCCATCAGATCCAGTGTTCACACTTGCAACAGACCAGGAGGTCACTCGCATCCTGGCCCAACCAGCGCGCAACAACATCCGCCAGGCTAGCACAGCTGAAGTGAAATGGGCCATCATGCATACCACTGCTAGGAAGGCCCCTGGTCACGATGGCATTCAAAACCGTGTCCTCCAGGAGTTCACGGATAAAGCAATAGACTATCTCACGCACATCACGAATGCCATACTCAAACACCAACACTTCCCCGCCTTTTGGAAGACGGCCAAGGTCCTGATGTTCAGGAAGCCGGGGAAAGACCACTCCCTCCCACAAAATTACCGACCCATCAGCCTGCTGAGCGCGCTCAGCAAGATTGTTGAGAAGGTAATACTAAAACGACTCACTAGGCACTGCATCACAAATGACACCCTGAGGCCGGAGCAATTCGGCTTCAGGAATCACCACTCGACAACACAACAACTCCTCCGCGTCGTCGAATACATCACACACGGATACAACATGAACAAAGCAACTGGTGCGGTGTTCCTGGACATCGAGAAGGCTTTCGATCGTCTATGGCACAACGGCCTCATACGCAAACTAAACGACGCAGGGTTTCCCGACGGGCTCGTACGTCTCATACACTCATATCTCACGGACAGGAGTTTCAACACTGACGTGCAGGGCAAACAATCAACACGACACGGTATACAGGCAGGGGTACCCCAAGGAAGCATCCTAGGGCCCTTACTGTTTAACCTCTACATTAACGACCTCCCAGATACACATAACACGACGATGGCAATCTACGCGGATGACACTGCCATCCTAGCGCAAGATTGGAAGCCGTCTAACATTAACTCACGACTACAGACCGCACTCAGAACGGCAGAGCCCTGGTTGGTGAAGTGGCGTGTTAGAGTAAACGTCGACAAGTGCGAAGCCGTTCTGTTCACCAGAAGACCGAAACAACTGCGCAAACATCAACACTGCAATCAAATAACACTACACGCACGCCCAATACGTTTCCGAGAGAAGGTCAAATACCTCGGTGTCTGGCTGGACCGGAAACTACTCTGGGGGGACCACATCCAACACGTGACCAACAAAGCAAACGCGAGGCTCAAACAACTCTACCCTATGCTTAACAGGCGTAGCACACTGAATAGGAGGGTGTCCAGGTCCATGTACACCACACTTATCAGACCTCTGATGACGTATGCTGCTCCCGTCTGGGGATACGCTGCGCCCACACGTGTGCGCCGTCTGCAGCTCATACAGAACAAAGTACTCAGAATCATAAGCAACGCTCCGCGCTACACGCGCACCGCGGACCTTCACCGGGAATATCGGCTAGATACTATCTTGCAGGTATTCCAAAAACTCTCCACACGACTATACAGAAACACGAGACAGTCGCGTAACCCGTTTATTCTTTCTCTGGGTAACTACGACCACAACCATAGATGGAAACATAATAGACCAAAAACACTATTAGCACGAAACTAAACATCTATGGTCCATAGCACGCTAACATGACAGTACTGGCGAGCCCCTGCAACTCAGCTACTACTGGCAACCCCAGATGATTAACCCGCCGAAATACCGGCAATCGCAGGGAAACCGTACTGCACACAGCACGCAAACCAGCCACACACACCCCCCACACTGTGAGCTGATCTATGACCGATCGCCCACTAATATATGATGACAATGTCATGTTTCAGGGACGCAGCAGCAGCAGATCCTGGAACGAGCGCCAGCAACGACAACGGTAACGATGCACGATACCTCGCACTAACATAACCACACCTTGCATGCGCTGTCGCAGCTAGTAATCCGCTACTGCCCTTACTACCCGTCCTACTATCGCAGAGGTTTTTTTCCCTTGGCGCTTGCCTTGGCACTTTTTTCCCTCTGCCCTTAAAAACCGCTACCCTTCAATCGCTTTCGACCACTTCTATCTCCTGATGGACCATGTAAATGAGTAATCTTACCCAGACGCATGGATAACATCACAGCCTGCATCCTGTGACTCCTGATTCTAAAAACTAACATGTTACACGGAGGTGACAGTAGAACTTTTGGTTTGGTCACCACGTTGGTGCGGGCGTGGAGGGGCCCCATCCTATATGAAAAAAAAAGCGCGCTGGGCGCCACAACCGTAGCCGACTCGCTAGCGCCGGGTGAGGAGCTTGCCTTGCTTTCTGTTTTTTATATTATTGTGGTTGAGACGCTTGAAGAAGAAGAATGACAGGCCGCGGCAAGGGAGGAAAGGGGCTCGGCAAGGGTGGCGCCAAGCGGCACCGCAAGGTGTTGCGCGACAACATCCAGGGCATCACGAAGCCCGCGATCCGCCGCCTGGCGCGCAGGGGCGGCGTGAAGCGCATCTCTGGTCTGATCTACGAGGAGACGCGCGGAGTGCTGAAGGTGTTCCTGGAGAACGTGATCCGCGACGCGGTGACGTACACTGAGCACGCCAAGCGCAAGACTGTGACGGCCATGGACGTGGTGTACGCCCTGAAGAGGCAGGGGCGCACCCTGTACGGTTTCGGCGGTTAGGCGGTGTGAGACCGAAGGAAGGAAAGAGAGATAGATTGAAAAACGGCCCTTTTCAGGGCCACCACAGTGTTCGGAAGTTGAAAAGTGCGAAAGAGTCTGTGTTGCTGGTTTTTCTTTTCCTTTTTAGTCTACTTGGCCTTTTAGTTTTGTTTGGAGTTTTTTTTGACGTGGTGTGCGGTGCGGTTGGGAGGGAAGGAAGCGTGCCCTTGCGTTGTGTGAGCTCCTTCCTTCCTTCCTTCCCCTCCCTCTTTGCTTGTATGCTTCTTGTCGGTGGATGGGCTGTGTGTTGCGGCGCGGCTGAGCGCCGAGGGGTTATTTTTGAGGTGTGTTGTTGTGCGCCACGTGTGCTGGTTAATGGTCGCGAGACTGTGCGTGCGTGGAGTTGAGTGGAGGAGGTGGCCAAGTACGTGTGTACAAGATGGCGGCGCCTGTGTGTGTAAGAAGGAAAAAAAAACCGTACACAGAGAGAGAGAGAGAGAGAGAGAGAGAGAGAGAGAAAAGTGGTGCGACGAACGACTGGAATTCTGCTTTGGACGTAGGTTTGTGTGGTGGCCCTGAAAAGGGCCGATTGTGTTTTGTTTTTTGAGCCGAGGCGGCAAATGGCGCGCTGCGTGCCAAGGGAGCACGCGGCGGTTGCCGATTGCGCTGTCTCTCTTTTAGGCCTTCTTCTCGGTCTTCTTTGGCAGCAGGACGGCCTGGATGTTGGGCAGGACACCTCCCTGTGCGATGGTGACGCCCGACAAGAGCTTGTTGAGCTCCTCGTCGTTGCGTATGGCGAGCTGCAGGTGGCGCGGGATGATGCGCGTCTTCTTGTTGTCGCGGGCCGCGTTTCCGGCCAGCTCGAGCACCTCAGCCGCGAGGTACTCCATGACGGCGGCGAGGTAGACGGGCGCCCCGGCGCCGACGCGCTCGGCGTAGTTTCCCTTGCGCAGGAGGCGGTGGATTCTGCCGACCGGGAACTGGAGCCCAGCCCTGCTTGAGCGGGACTTTGACTTGCCCTTGACTTTGCCTCCCTTTCCGCGTCCGGACATGGCGATGGGCTAGTTTGGAAAGAAGCGAGAAAGAAAAAGCACAACGCCCCAAACGGTGCGAGCCGCAGCGAGTCGAGCAGCGGAGTGCGTGCCGGCGCCGGCGGGGTGGGGGTCCTTTATGGGCTCGGGTGCGGCGGCCGGTTGCGCGCGCGCCCCATTGGTCGGCGGCCGCAGCAGGGCGAGCTGGTAAAGGTGCGGCGGCGGCGTGCGGCGGGTGCCACTGTGTGGGGAGACGCTGACTGGAGCGGAGCGCCTGACTGACTGACTGACTGCGCGTGCCTGCCTGCCTGCCTGCCTGCCTGCCTGTTTGTTCGTGATGCCGCCCAAGACTAGCGGGAAAGCCGCCAAGAAGGCTGGCAAGGCGCAGAAGAACATTTCGAAGGGCGACAAGAAGAAGAAGCGCAAGAGGAAGGAGAGCTATGCCATCTACATCTACAAGGTGCTGAAGCAGGTGCACCCTGACACGGGCATCTCTTCGAAGGCGATGAGCATCATGAACAGCTTCGTGAACGACATTTTCGAGCGCATTGCGGCCGAGGCTTCTCGCCTGGCGCACTACAACAAGCGCTCGACCATCACGTCCCGCGAGATCCAGACCGCTGTGCGGCTCTTGCTGCCTGGCGAGCTGGCCAAGCACGCGGTGAGCGAGGGCACGAAGGCGGTGACCAAGTACACGAGCTCCAAGTAAGGAGGTGGCTCTTGGAAATAGGAGGCTCGTCCGCGGCGCGGCGAAGAAAAGAAAAAACGGCCCTTTTCAGGGCCACCAAAATGCCTTTGCGGGAAGGGCGGAATTGTTGTTGTTGTTGTTGTTGTTGTTGTGAGCGGGTGGACGGGCGGCACAGCTGTAGCTGTAGCTTGTGGTGTGGTGTGGTGCGGCGCCGGCGCCTTTGGTTTTGGTGTGACGTTGGGATACGCACTTTAGGCCACAGCCGGGTCGTGGGCGTGGGTGTTTCGAGACGTGTTGGTGTTAGGGGGGCGGATCGCTGGAGTTGGCTTGTTTGATATATATATTTTTTTTTTTTTTTTTGTCCCCTTTGTATGGTATGGCCGGAGGTGTGGAACGGAAAGCAAACCGCGATTGTCGGATGTCACACCGTTGGTGGCGAGGGTGAGAAACACGTTGCCGCCTACAGCTGCTTCTACGCCGAGCGGGTGGGTTAAGTTAGTAGTTGGTTGGTTGGGCGACGTAAAAGTGGAGCGTGGAGGTGTGTGTGAACGTGAGGAGACACGCATTGCATTGTATTTGTACGCGCGAGGTGAGTTAGGAGACCACGCGCCACGACGTACGGTGCCCTCTTTCGACCTGACGTCTGACGTCTGGAGGCGGTGTCGTCATTCTGGATGTACGTGTATTTTCCGCTCAGTTGAGTGAGGTGACGCGAGACGACGGCGTCGGTGGTGTTTTTGTTTTGTTGTTGGCGCCCCGGGGATGAAGAGGGGCACCCGACGGTAACGAGAGGTTGCACTTTGTGATCGGTCGAATGTCCGGGGAGCGAGGAATAGGGTGGGGGGTTGAAAAGAAACGCCAGTGTAGGGCAACGGGACGGTGAACGTTCCCGTGGTGTCGGAGGTGTGCAGTGGGGGGGAGGAAAAAAAAAAAGCGCGTAACGGCGCGGCTGCCGTGGTGGAAACGTTCTCTCCAACTGTGGTGGTGTCCCCTGTGTGTTTTGTTGTTCTCTATATCGTGTGTCCCCTCGCACAAGACGCTCTCTGGGCGGGTTTGATTCATTCATTTTTGCATAGTCACGTAGCGTAGAATGGAATGCGCAAGAGTTGAGTGAGACTGGCGACGGTATATGGTCTGAGCAGCGTCAGCTGCACTGCACTCCCCGGAAAAGAATCTTGGATGCCGTGCTAACTGAAATTTGGTGGACGGGGTTCTCAAGGCTGTTTTGCTATTTTCTTGTTTGTTTGTCTCTAGTTAAGATGGTGAAATGACGTCGAAGAAGCAGTATTGCAAATACTGTTATGGAAATGCCCTAGTTTGATGAAAGGAAATGTGTGTTGAATATACAGGATGGTAAAGACCAAGTGCGTTGAAAGAAACGTTGTGAAGGAACGAACGTTCCCTGAATTGGTTTCTTTTTGTTCCCGAGTTGTGTACAATGGACGACGGTTGTGCCATATCGCAGCATTGCATCATCCCCAGGTTTGATTTCAATTGAGCGATAAAAAAAGGAAAAAGAGAAGAACAAGAACACTATCGAAATGGTCTATGGTGTGTGACCCACAATTGTTGTCTTTAAATCACTTACCCAACCATGTCGTAAAAATATTTTTTTTTTTTTTTTTTTTTTTTTTTTTTTTACAGTGGCTGCCGAATGACCTAGATGTAACAGAGAGAGAGAGAAACACATGGCGTGTCAGATGTTTGTTTTCTTTTCCCCCCCCCCCCCCCCCTCTCGTCAAGTGGCAAATGCGAACACCGTCAGCTGTAATTGACGATCGACACTAGTATGGCGCGAAAAGGGGGTGCGACCTGTGCAGTTGTGGGTGAAACTTTGGGTGATGGGCTGTCATGCGGCATCGCGTGCGTTCATTACCCCTCGGCGGCGGCGGCGGCGGCGGCGGCGGCGCCGCAGCTCCGTCCAGCTCGCGCTCTCGGAAACAACCCTCTCGTAATGCCGCGTCTCCTCCGTCACTGCAATTTTCAAAGGGAAACCTGTGTGGCCGGTGGGGGTGTGTCAACCGTTGGCCCTCAAGCTCCGCCGACAAAAAGTGTTGAGTGTATCCAGTGTGAGAGAGGTTGACGCTTTTCGTGGTGTGTGTGTGTGTGTGTGTGTGTGTGTGTGTGGCAATGTTTTGAAAAGTTTGCAACGTACGTTAAGAAGTGTTGACGCTGAAACTTGCGGGCTGTGTGGCCCTGGTGGTTGGCTGGCTGGAGACGCGGGCGTGTCCAGTCGGTCGGTTGTTGTGGCTGAAAGGTACGTATACGGTTCCGCCGTCCCGTCGGAACTGCGTCTGTCTGGAAGGTATGACGTGACGTGCAGTTTTTATTAGGTCAGCCCTTGTTGTGTATTGTTCCATTTGTTGCTCACTCGTCACCCGTATTTGGTGTGGCGATGTATGTGGACGTACTGCTGGATCAGTGTCAGGGTTTCCGTGGGAGGTGTTGGTTGGGTTGGATTTGCCTGACACGGCTGAGTCCGCAATTGGCCTGCCGTTCGTTGATGCGATATGTGGGTTCTGAGGAAGAATGTGTACGAGATAGTTGCCCCTGCCCTGCCCTTTCTTTCGCGTTCGTGTGTGCCCCCCTTGTTGTGTAGTGTGGGTTGAACATGGTTCTTTACCGAGTGGGGGGGAATGGGATGGACGGATCCGTTGCTGTTGCTGTCACCGTCAAGACAACGCACGCACGCACGCACGCACCCCTGTCCTACGAGAAGGTGTGTCAACCGGGGTTTCGGTAGTCGTGTGTGTAGGGGACGGGGAGAAGCAAAGTGGAGAGTGCGGCACGGGCAGAGAGTGGAATTGGGGCGCGTTGATGTTGGGAAACATGCCCCAAGGGTTGCGGGATGATGTGGCGGTGAGAGCGGGGGGCGGGGGAGAAAAGAAAAGCGAAAAAGAACTAAGGAAGAGGAGGAGGCGTGCGTGTGCGCAGTGGCGGGGCCCCAAAGACCTGTCGTGTGGTGTCGGCCGAACGCGAGCGCGAACGCGAACGCGAACGCGTGTGCGGGGCAGCGTCGGCACGGAGAAGCGAGGAGGAGAGAGAGAGAGAGAGCTGGTCTGATGGGTATTTTTTACCCCCTGTACTCGAAGGACCGGATCTGTCCTTGATCCCTGCCTTCTGTCTGATTATGTTGGGTAACAAAATGATGGGATGATAGGGTCTCTTGGGTGTGTGTAGATGTTTGTTTGTTTGAGTGAGTGTTATGGTGTTTGTATTTTATTTTTGTTTATCATGGTATGTTGTAGTTTGTGGTGTTTTGTCGTGATGGGAAATGTCGTTCTTGGGTCGGGTGGATTTTGGTCCCAGATTTCTGATGAGTGGGTGGTTCGAATCCGTGGTTTGGTGGAAAAAAAACAAAAAAAAAAAAAAAAAAAAACTTTATGGATTTTTCTTTGGATGATTTCCGGGATTTTGATTGAGTATGTTATGGTTTGTGTATATGTCTCGGTTTGTCTGGTACCGGCCGGCATCAGCAGTAATTCTGAAGTATTTGTTCTGCACCCTTTTTTACTCTTGTTATGTTTGGTGTCTGCGGCCATTGACGAGATTTTTCAGAGCCGTAAGTGATGGCTGGTTCCTATGACGGTTTTGAAGATTTTCTTTTTGGCGCGCATATTTATTCTGTTTCCTTTGATGATTGGGTACAGTCTGAATATTGCTGCTGCAGCCTTGTTACAAACGTGTGTAACATGGTCTCTAAATGTCAACCTCTTGTCCAGCTTGATGCCTAGATACTTTATTGTGCCTGACCATGGAAGATTGTTATTTCTGAGGCGTATATGCAGGTTAGGAGGTATTCTTTTTGAATGTGAATCGTATTGTATTGCTTGGGTTTTCTCCGCGTTTATTGTTTTTTTGGTTAGCCCATTTCTGGATGGATTGTAGGTGTTGCTCTATTTTTGTGACTCTATATTGCAGGTTAGAACTGCTGCGGTAGACTGCAGTGTCGTCTGCAAATAGTGACAAGTGTCCTCCCAGCTGTTTGTTTGTGTATATTGAGTAGAGAATGGGCCCCAGCACTGAGCCTTGCGGGACTCCAGCCTCTATGGATCTAGTGTTACTTGCCGCTCCTGGTACATGGACATAGAATGCTCTGTTGCGGAGAAAAGAAGCAATAATGTGGATGGGGCAGTTGTACTGGTGGAGCTTGTAGATAAGGCGTTATCCGAATGCTTTTCCAATGTCAAGCAGGACTGCTCCAGTACTGTGTCTAATGTTTCTGGCCTGACATATGTGCTCGACTAGTCTGGTCACCTGGTGGGTGGTGCTGTGTTCTTCGCGGAATCGGAATTGTTGTGGGATGATTATGTTGTTATCCTTTAAGAATTGAATTTCTTCAGTTCAGTTTGAATGAGCTTTCCGAGAACCTTTCCAAGGAAGTTGGCCTATAGTTTTGCGGAAATAATAAGTCCTTGTTTGGCTTTGGTAATGTGATGACTCGGGCCTGTTTCCAAGTAGTTTAGTCTGAAGCAAGCATTATATATTGATGTTAGATAGATAATTGATAGTTGCTGGAGGTAGGTGATGTAGTAGTTGCGGTTTGATGGAATCTGGGCCTGATGCCTTCTTAGGATGTGTGTATGTTTGTGATGTGATAAGATACGGGGTTTCTGCGTTTATTGGATTGTGAAAGATGTTCTGATCGGGGCACTTAGGATGCGGTTTTACCCTTCTGAGTACCATTTCCTGGTGGTCATCAGTTTCGTCATCTACCGCTTCTGGTGCTTGGAATTGCCTTTCTAGTGAATCCGCCAGTGCTTCAGCTCGGTCTGTGGGGTCGTTCCTTCCCCATGTAGATGTAGATGTTTCGTGTCTAGTTTACGAGTTTTAAGAAATTTCCAGAATTTTTCCTGGTCCCTTCCTGCTTCTCGTAACGTTTCCTCCCACGCCTCGCTACGGTGGTTTTCGGAGCTCTCTTTTTGATCCTCCCGGCCAATTGCTCTGATTTTCGTCGGTCGGCTGGGTCCCTGTAGTTTTGCCATCTCTTTCTGGCGCGCGCGGGCTGCGGTTGGCGCCTTTGGTGGCAACGGCCGGGGCAAGCAGCGGTGTGTGGTGTGGTGCGGGGCGGGCAGGGGCAGTGGTGGTTGACGGATGGCCTGGGGGCCGAAAAACGGGCCGGCCGGCGGACGGATGTTGAGAGAGGCGGCGCGCACGCGTCTCGCGCGGACACAGGCGCCACAGCGTTGATGATTGGAAGGAGGTGCGGTGCGGGGATGGGCCCAGGAAAAAAGACGGTCGTGGCCCCTGTCTTGGGTGCGTGTCGACGTCAGCACCGTCGGTGTGGTGTGGTGTGGTGTGGTGTGGTGTGGTGTGGTGTGGTGTGGTGTGGGCAGGGAGGGGGGAAAAGCGGGCTGCGGGCTGCGGGCTGCGGGCTGCGGGCTGCGGAGGGAATGGTGGTGGGGAGTAGGCACACATGTGGGCGGGCGCAAAATCGGCCGGTGCCCGTAAACCGCGGCGGGATATTGGGTGGAAAAGAGGGAAATTGTAGAAAGGAAAACAAGCGGAGGGGGCGAATGTGGTGGGGTGGGGGGACGGGCGGGGGCGAGGCGACAGCTTGCTTTTTCTTTTTCATTTTATTTTATTTTGTTGTAGTGTTTTTGTTTTTTTTTGTTTTTTTGCGTGTGTGTGGCCTTGGAGAGGCTGGTCTTGTCTGGCTTACGCTTTGGGTGCGTGTGTTGGTACTTTTTCGTTTTTTCTTGTTCTGCAGAGCAGGGGCGGGGCGGTGGGAACGGCTGGCTGGCTGTGCCCAGAGGAGGAGGAGACGCTGGCGGCGGGCCCGGCTCCTGGGGCTGCTGTTGCATGCGCTGTGCAAAGAAAGGAAGAGTGGGTTTGTTTGGCTGGTGAAGTGCATTATTTAAGTGTGGGCTTGCCGGCCTGGCTCCGATGCGCAGGTAGATAGATGCCGGCGGCGACCGCAGGCAGGCGCGTTGTGTGTACAGAGGGACGAGCCATGTGTTTTGCAAGCAGGACGTGGCGTGCCGAGTGGAGAGGAGGCGGCGGCTCGGCTCGGTTCGGCCCGGTCCGGCGGTGCCGCGCTGTTGTCGCGGACGTGAGCGCCCCCTGGCGGGCGGGTGGTTGGCGGCGGCGTGGTGGACGCGTGTGGCAGTTGTGTGCACGGGTTGCTTGGGCGAGTGAGCAGTGGCTGGCGGTGTTGGCGCGTCGTCGGGGAGGTATGTGTTGCGGCCGCGTCTGCTGCGCGCTGCGTCGTTGTGTCGACTGTGTGTGGGCGTGGGCACGTGTGCTCTGGCGAGGGCGTCGTAAAAAAGTGGGTCGCGGTGTGCGTGCGTAGCCCGTGATGATGTATTGTGCGTCGCGTCGTTGTGTGCGAAACGGATGCCGAGAGGTGTGTGGTGAGTGCGAAGCGCGAATGTGCGGCGTTTGGCGGTTTCGGTGTGTTTTCTGTTTTTGCGGCGTGAGAGTGGGGCTGGCTGGCTGGCTGGCTGGCTGGCTGTTTGTTGTTGGTGTTGCCTTGTGTGTGTAGGTTGATGGCGCGACGCGGAGGGGACGCCGTTTGCTGCGTGCCTTGCCTCGCGTGTGTTGGCGCGCCGTGCATGTGTTTGGGTCGTGGGGGCGGTGTTTTTGTTTGTATTTGGATTTTCATTTTTTGGCGTGTTGTGTCGTGTATGGCAAGGGCGAGAGGAGTAGTGCGGTAGTGTCGTTGCGGCACGGGCGTCTGGTGGGGCTGTGCGTCGTGGCGGGGAAGGTGTGTAGGTTGCGGCGATGCGGCGAGCCCAGCCCGTCGTTTGACGGTGTGCCGGGTGAGTTGCGCTGCGAATCGAGTGTGGCGGGAAGGGAGCTGCGTGGCGCCTGCGTCCGTTGGCAGCAGGGGCTGTGCCTTTTGAGAGTTTGTTTGATTTCGGGACGACGACGACGACGACTGGTTGGTTGGTGGGTGGGGTGGCGTGCACGTTTGTCGTACTGGGCGAGTCGATTGCCTGCCGGCTGGCGAAAGGTGCGCCGCCGCCCGTCTCTCGCGCTCTGTGTTGTTTTTTTTTTTTTTCTGTGTGTGTCGGCTGCGTTTTTGTTTGCGGTGCGCGCGAAGACGGTGGTGCCGAAAGTGTGCCGGCGTGGCGTTGCGACCGCGACGAGCCGCGGGCGCGCCATTTGGCTGGTGTTGCGTGAAGAGCGGCTGTGTACGGGTAGTGGCTGTAGCCGTACGTGTACGTGCACGTGCATCCGGCCCGGCCGCCAGCCCAGCCCAGCCCAGCCCAGCCCAGCCCAGCCCAGCCCAGCCCAGCCGAGTCGGGTGAGCGGAGGCCGACACGTGGTGGTGCTGTGCTCTCTCGGCTCGGGGGGGTTTGTGTGTGTGTGTGTGTGTGTGCGTGCGTGCGTGTGTGTCTCGTTCGCTCTCCGGAATCTGCTCGTTCTGCTGATCCCCGCCTGTCGGCGTCGTTTATTTTTACTTATTTATTTTTTACCTGTTGTTTGTTTTTCGACGTCGTCTTGCAGTTTTGTCCTTTGCGGCGTGCCGACGACCCGCCGCGCGACCTTATGAAACCCCAAAGCGTGGCGTGGCGTGGCGTGGCGTGGCCGAGCCGCAGCAGCTAAGGGGGTGCGGCCGCCTCGACGCCTTAACCTCCTAAACTTCTTTAAGCCGTTAACGCAGCCACCTAAACTAACGTAACCTAACGTAAGCCCTTAGGCCAACCCCCAAGTCGCCTTAACCTAACGTACGTGACCGCAACCTTAGCTTAACGCCTACGTTAAGACGTGACGTCACGTCAACGCTTAACCTAACCCTGACGCCTTCTTAGCCTAACCTGACGTAACCTAAGGTAAGGTAACCGTTGAAAGAAAGAAACCACCTTTGTTTTGACGTTGAGGCGTGTAAGGTCGGCTGTGAGGGCAGATTCGGTGTGTCTGTAGTTGGGGCTGGCTGGTAATTTATTTTGTTTGTTTGTTTATCGTTGTCTTGTTTTCGCCTGTGGCGGGGGGGTTGGCGCTCCGTCGGCCGGTGCCATGTTGCGCAGGCGGCGATCGTAAAAAAGTAGAAAAAAAAAAAGAAAAAAGAAAAAAAAAATGTGTTGGAAGGGCTGTGGGTGTTGGCGGGCGAGGCGAGAGGAGGAGGACGGCCCGCGGCCGTGGCCCGACGGCTGCGGGCCGATCGGGAAAACGGCGGAAGGCGATGGGGCGGCGGAGGTGCGTTTGTGCACGGCCGTCATCGCCGCACGACTCGGCTCGTGTGGCTGTGGCGCCGGCCGCGGTGGCCGGGCTGCCGCGGCGACGGTGTGGGAGTTTTGACGAAGGTTTGGCCATTGTGGCGGGTCGTCGGCTGGGGCTGTGGGGGCGGCATTTGGGCGGGGGCGGCGATTCTCGGCGGGCCGACCCAGGCTGTGGCGCGCGGTGGCTGCAGTTTGGCCGTGGTTTGCGGCGCCGCCGCGGCGACTGGTTGGCGACCGTGGTGTCGGTGTGTGTAGCCCCATCCTCGGTGGTTTGAATGGCGCGGGTGGTTGCGGCGCAGGTTGGGGGCTGCTCCGCGCAGGCTGTCGGACGTTGGGCGGTAGCAAGCGCGGGAGGCGCGGCGCGGCGGCGCGGCGGCGCGCCGAGTGGCGGCCGCTCTCTCGGCCGTCCGCGCCCGCCCGCGACACTGGCTGGGCCAGGCGCGTGCGCGGCTATTCTCTGCTGCGCGCCCCTCGCTGTTGTGCGTCGTCGAAGGAGAGAAGGAAGCGAAAGCAAGGGGAAAAAAGAAAAGAGAACAGGCAAAAGATGGCAGACCAGGCGGCTACGAACGAGACTGCCGCGGCACCCGCCGCCACCGGCACTACGAAGAAGGCCAAGTCTGCGTCGTCTGCGAAGAAGCCGCGCGCCAAGCCTGCGCACCCGCGCACCTCTGAGATGGTGACGGCCGCCATCAAGAGTCTGAAGGAGCGCGGCGGGTCGTCGCTGCAGGCGATCAAGAAGTACATTGCCGCGCACTACAAGCTGGACGCGGAGAAGCTGGCGCCCTTTATCAAGAAGTACCTCAAGTCGGCCGTCGTGGCTGGCGAGCTGGTGCAGACGAAGGGGAAGGGCGCGTCGGGCTCTTTCAAGCTTGCCGGCGCCGGCGGCGGGGCGGCCGAGGGCGGCAAGGCTCGTGGTGGCGGCGGTGGTGCGAAGAAGAAGCGCGCCGCTCCGGCCAGCAAGGAGAAGAAGGGGGCCCGTGCGGCCGGCGCAAAGAAGGCTGGCGGCGTGAAGGCGGCGACCGGTCGGAAGGCGGGCGCCGCCAAGAAGGCGTCTGCGGCGTCGGCCGCTCCCGCGGGTGCGAAGAAGGCGGCTGCGGCCAAGCCGGCCAAGGCCAAGTCGCCGTCGAAGGCGAAGAAGGCCGCCAAGGTTCCGACGAAGAAGCCGAAGGCGCCGCGCCCGAAGAAGGCGACGGCGACGCCGTCTAAGGCGAAGGCTTCGCCCAAGAAGAAGAAGTAAAAAGGGCAGGGAAGGGTTGGCGGTTGACACCGTCGCCTGGAGGCCGGCGCGCAACCAGAGGCTGTCGCGCGGTCCCGGACAAAAACAAAAACGGCCCTTCTCAGGGCCATCAAAGCACGTCGGGAAGGTGTTGATTGTCGTGTCGTGTCGTGGTCGGTCGGTTGCCTTGTTGTCTGTCTGTCTGTCTTGCTTGCTGGCGTTTGTTTGTTTCATGTGTGGATGGTGGTTGGATTGTGGGGTCGTTGGCGGGCGTGGGCGGCGGCGCCGCGGTTGGTGTTACACAAAGTGTATTTTACTTTTATTATTTTTTACCTATTTATTTTGCGCCGCGTTTGTTTGTTTGTTTGTCTTGGTGGTGGTTTTGGAATAGTCTTTTTTGCTTTGCTTTGCTTTCCGGGCGTCACGTTTTGTGCCGTGGCCTGTGTGGGTGGCGCTATTGACGCTTGCGACTTGGTTCGGCCGGTGCGGTGCTTTTTTCTTTTTTTTGGAAACGGCGGCGCCGGGCCGGGCCGGGGGTGGGACGACTGGACTGGAGAGTGAGTGGGGAACTAGTCGTTGCGACCGACAAAGTTTTGCTCGCGACGGAGAGACGTTAGTGGCCCTGAAAAGGGCCGTTTTGTTTGTTTGGCGGTGTGCGGGTTTAGGCGCGCTCGCCGCGGATGCGGCGCGCGAGCTGGATGTCCTTGGGCATGATGGTGACTCGCTTGGCGTGGATTGCGCACAGGTTGGTGTCTTCGAAGAGGCCGACGAGGTAGGCCTCGCTGGCCTCCTGCAGGGCCATGACTGCGGAGCTCTGGAAGCGCAGGTCGGTCTTGAAGTCCTGGGCGATCTCGCGCACTAGGCGCTGGAATGGCAGCTTGCGGATGAGCAGCTCTGTGCTCTTCTGGTAGCGCCTGATTTCTCGCAGGGCGACGGTGCCCGGCCTGTAGCGGTGGGGCTTCTTGACGCCGCCGGTGGCGGGCGCGCTCTTCCTCGCCGCCTTGGTGGCGAGCTGTTTGCGCGGCGCCTTTCCGCCGGTGGACTTGCGGGCCGTTTGCTTTGTCCGGGCCATGGCTACTGCGGATGCGGATGCGGCGTGGAGGATATGCGTGCGCGACGGCGTCCGGTGCTGCCTTGACAACGGGCCCGCGCGCCCCGGGTGCTGCGCTTATATGCCCTCGGTGCGCGGTGGTGGGGGGAGGGGAGGGCGGGCCGCGGGGCCCCAGAGTCTATATAGGGGGGCGGCGCGCGCGCTGGGCGCCACAACCGTAGCCGACTCGCTAGCGCCGGGTGAGGAGCTTGCCTTGCTTTCTGTTTTTTATATTATTGTGGTTGAGACGCTTGAAGAAGAAGAATGACAGGCCGCGGCAAGGGAGGAAAGGGGCTCGGCAAGGGTGGCGCCAAGCGGCACCGCAAGGTGTTGCGCGACAACATCCAGGGCATCACGAAGCCCGCGATCCGCCGCCTGGCGCGCAGGGGCGGCGTGAAGCGCATCTCTGGTCTGATCTACGAGGAGACGCGCGGAGTGCTGAAGGTGTTCCTGGAGAACGTGATCCGCGACGCGGTGACGTACACTGAGCACGCCAAGCGCAAGACTGTGACGGCCATGGACGTGGTGTACGCCCTGAAGAGGCAGGGGCGCACCCTGTACGGTTTCGGCGGTTAGGCGGTGTGAGACCGAAGGAAGGAAAGAGAGATAGATTGAAAAACGGCCCTTTTCAGGGCCACCACAGTGTTCGGAAGTTGAAAAGTGCGAAAGAGTCTGTGTTGCTGGTTTTTCTTTTCCTTTTTAGTCTACTTGGCCTTTTAGTTTTGTTTGGAGTTTTTTTTGACGTGGTGTGCGGTGCGGTTGGGAGGGAAGGAAGCGTGCCCTTGCGTTGTGTGAGCTCCTTCCTTCCTTCCTTCCCCTCCCTCTTTGCTTGTATGCTTCTTGTCGGTGGATGGGCTGTGTGTTGCGGCGCGGCTGAGCGCCGAGGGGTTATTTTTGAGGTGTGTTGTTGTGCGCCACGTGTGCTGGTTAATGGTCGCGAGACTGTGCGTGCGTGGAGTTGAGTGGAGGAGGTGGCCAAGTACGTGTGTACAAGATGGCGGCGCCTGTGTGTGTAAGAAGGAAAAAAAAACCGTACACAGAGAGAGAGAGAGAGAGAGAGAGAGAGAGAGAGAGAGAGAGAAAAGTGGTGCGACGAACGACTGGAATTCTGCTTTGGACGTAGGTTTGTGTGGTGGCCCTGAAAAGGGCCGATTGTGTTTTGTTTTTTGAGCCGAGGCGGCAAATGGCGCGCTGCGTGCCAAGGGAGCACGCGGCGGTTGCCGATTGCGCTGTCTCTCTTTTAGGCCTTCTTCTCGGTCTTCTTTGGCAGCAGGACGGCCTGGATGTTGGGCAGGACACCTCCCTGTGCGATGGTGACGCCCGACAAGAGCTTGTTGAGCTCCTCGTCGTTGCGTATGGCGAGCTGCAGGTGGCGCGGGATGATGCGCGTCTTCTTGTTGTCGCGGGCCGCGTTTCCGGCCAGCTCGAGCACCTCAGCCGCGAGGTACTCCATGACGGCGGCGAGGTAGACGGGCGCCCCGGCGCCGACGCGCTCGGCGTAGTTTCCCTTGCGCAGGAGGCGGTGGATTCTGCCGACCGGGAACTGGAGCCCAGCCCTGCTTGAGCGGGACTTTGACTTGCCCTTGACTTTGCCTCCCTTTCCGCGTCCGGACATGGCGATGGGCTAGTTTGGAAAGAAGCGAGAAAGAAAAAGCACAACGCCCCAAACGGTGCGAGCCGCAGCGAGTCGAGCAGCGGAGTGCGTGCCGGCGCCGGCGGGGTGGGGGTCCTTTATGGGCTCGGGTGCGGCGGCCGGTTGCGCGCGCGCCCCATTGGTCGGCGGCCGCAGCAGGGCGAGCTGGTAAAGGTGCGGCGGCGGCGTGCGGCGGGTGCCAGCTAGCATCAGCAGCAATTCTGAAGAATTTGTTTTGCACCCTTTGTACTTTTGTTATGTTGGTGTCTGCTGCCATTGACCAGATTTCAGAGCCGTAAGTGATGGCTGGTTCTATGATGGTTTTGAAAATCTTCTTTTTGGCGCGCATATTTATTCTGTTACCTTTAATGATGGGGTACAGTCTGAATATTGCTCCTGCAGCCTTGTTACAAATGTGTGTGACATGGTCTCTAAATGTCAACCTCTTGTCCAGCTTGATACCTAGATACTTTATTGTGTCTGACCATGGAAGATTGTTATTTCTGAAGTGTATTTGTAGGTTAGGAGGTATTCTTTTGAATGTGAATAGTATTGCTTGGGTTTTCTCCGCGTTTATTGTTATTTTCCATTGGTTAGCCCATTTCTGGATGGATTGTAGGTGCTGCTCTATTTTTGTGACTATATATTGCAGGTTTGAACTGCTGCGGTACACTGCAGTGTCGTCTGCAAATAGTGACAAGTGTCCTCCCATCTGTTTGGGGATATCATTTGTGTATATTGAGTAGAGGATGGGCCCCAGCACTGAGCCTTGCGGGACTCCAGCCTCTATGGATCTAGTGTTACTTGCCGCTCCTGGTACATGGACATAGAATGCTCTGTTGCGGAGAAAAGAAGCAATAATATGGATGATGTGGTTGGGGCAGTTGTAGTGATGAAGCTTGTAAATAAGGCCCTGATGCCATACCTTATCGAATGCTTTTTCAATGTCAAGCAGGACTGCTCCAGTACTGTGTCTAATGTTCCTGGCCTGACATATGTGCTCGACGAGTCTGGTCACCTGGTGGATGGTACTGTGTTCTTCGCGGAATCCGAATTGTTCTGGGATGATTATGTTGTTATCCTTTAGGAATTTCTTCAGTTCCGTTTGAATGAGCTTTTCGAGGATCTTTCCTAGGAAGTCTAACAAGGAAATTGGCCTATAGTTTTGCGGAAATAATAAGTCCTTATTTGGCTTTGGTAATGTGATGATTCGGGCCTGTTTCCAAGTTTTGGGAAAGTAATTTAATCTTAAGCAAGCATTATATATTGATGTTAGATAATTGATAGTTGCTGGAGGTAGATGATGTAGTAGTTGCGGTTTGATGGAATCTGGGCCTGATGCCTTCTTAGGATGTATGTTTCTGATGTGGTATGATATGGTTTCTGCGTTTATTGGATTGAAAGATGTTCTGATCGGGGCACTTAGGATGCGGTTTACCCTTCTGAGTACCATTTCCTGGTGGTCATCACTTTCGTCATCTACCGCTTCTGGTGCTTGGAATTGCCTTTCTAGCGAATCCGCCAGTGCTTCAGCTCGGTCTGTGGGGTCGTAGACTATTCCACGTTCCCCATGGAGCGGCTGTATAGATGTTTCGTTTAGTTTACGAGTTTTAAGAATTTTCCAGAATTTTTCCTGGTTCCTTTCTGCTTCTCGTAACGTTTCCTCCCATGCCTCGCTACGGTGGTTTTGGAGCTCTCTTTTGATCCTCCTGGCCAATTGTTCTGACTTTCGTCGGTCGGCTGGGTCCCTGTAGTTTTGCCATCTCTTTCTGGTGTTTCTTTTTTCTTCTATTAGGTTCCGGATGTGTGGGGGTAGTGTGTCTCTACCTGTGGTGTGGGTTATTGTTGTTGTAGATCTTTTGCTGCAATCCTTTATGATTGTGGTGATTTCTTCTATGGCTCTGTTGATTTGGGCTTTTGATTGAAGAGGAGGTAGTTCTGGAGTGTATGCTGTGAGTAGTTGGTTGTATTTTATCCAGTTTGTTGTGGATTCCTTGATGGTTCTGTTGTCATGAAAGTTGACCAGGTTTCCATTGATTTCTAATATTACGGGGTGGTGGTCTGAGTCCAAGTCGTTGACCACCTCGGTTGTCGTATTCCATGTCAGATTTTTTGATAGAAAAATATCCAGTATGTCTGGGCGGCATCTTGTGTCGTAGTGAATGTGTGTTGGCCTGTCTGGAGCTATGATGGAGATGTTCGGCTTGTTGTCCAGAAATCTACGGAGCGTTCTGCCATTGGTGTTTGTGGCATGACAATTCCAGGATCTGTGTTTAGCATTTAGGTCACCACCGATCAGAACATTTTGATGCATTTGGAAAAGGTTCTCAAGGTCTTGCGGACATATGCTCCTTCCTGTAGGTGGATTGTAAGCTGCTGCTATGGTAATGGTTTTGTTGAATAATCTTGTTTCAATTGCTGTTGATTCCATTCTAGTGAGATGAGGTGAGGTGATACGTCTGTGTACAATTTTGTTTTTGACCAGAATGGCTGTTCCTCCACCTGGTCTGTTCGGTCTGTCATTTCTGTGGACCACATAATTCCTGATTTTGAAGGTCTGGTTTGGTTGCAGGTGAGTCTCTGTGATGAGCGCAATGTCGATCTTTTGCTCATCTAGGAATTCCGCTAGAGTGTGTTTTTGAGTTATAATGCCATTGGCATTCCAATTCATGATTTTTACTGCCTTATTTGCCGCCAAGAATGCTAACAGCGGCTTGGAATAAAATTGTGATTTTGGTGAAATTGTCCTGTGCTTGTCTTAGCTGCTCTGCTGCTGTCTTGATTGTGCTTAATATGTTTGGAATGTCAAATTGCGTGATGAATCCTAGGAGTTCTTTGATGTCAGAACCAATACCTGATGCTGGTTGTGATGTGGGTTCGGAGGTGTTGCTGTTTTCTTCTGTTGTGAGGGTATTGTTTGGTTTTGCCCATCCTCTTGTTTTCCGCAGTGCTGGAAAGTTTGTGGAATTGAGTTGTACTGTTTGTTTGGCTCTTTCCTCCTCCAGCCTGTTTTGTGCAGGGGTTTTCGCTTTCTTTCTCTCTTGCTGAGTCTGCAAGAGTTTTAAATATACTGGGCATTTTTTGAAGCTACTCGTGTGTTCTCCTTTGCAGTGGTAGCAAGTTGGTTTTGCTTCTGGTTTCTTTAGGCAGTCTGCTGTTTTGTGTTGTTGCCCGCATTTGACACAATTTGGACGAAGGGTGCAGTTACGCGACCCATGTCCATAACCCTGGCAATTGTGGCATTGGGTCAATCCCTGTGGACTTCGATATGTTTCAACTGTCACCTGCATGTGAAACATTGCTTTGAGGTCGTATATTCTTTTCGCCTCTTCGGTATTTTCAAGTGTAACTTGAAAGTGACGTAAAGTCACTTTTTTCTGAGTGTTTTCATCGAATGATGTCATGTGCGCTACTTTGATGACAGGTAAGTTGTGATCTAAGAGGACCTCATGAATGATCTTGGGGTCTATGGTTGGTAGTAGCTTTTTGATAACTACTTTCAATGGCTTAAAGGCGTGCATATCATGTGTGTAGTATTGTATGTTGTTTTCGGTCAGATATCCCTTGAATGCTAGGAAATCATCTGGGTGTGAGAATTGATATGTGATTTCGTCACTGTGACTTCTAGTTTTGAGGTCTCCTTTCAGTTTGTTGCGGAGTGCTTTGACTATTTCCAGGTATTGGGATGTTTCCTTGACAACGATCGGCGGAATACGCAGTCTCTTTGTCTGGGTTGTTTGCTGTTTTTCCCCTGTTCTGGAATTTCCCGCGTCGTTATCGGGCAGTAGTTCGAACTTGTTAGAGACGGGGATCTCGTACTCCATTTGTTCGTTGTTTTCGTCTTCTGAGTTGGGGGTGGGATCATCTGTTGAGTCCTGGGTTTTCTTTTTGTTGCTGTTGTTCTGCAACTTCGTCTGGTTGTCAATGGTTGCTTTGCGTTTCCCTGCTGTTTGTTTGGTAGCCGGTACAATGTTTGTGTTGTGGCTATCATTTGCTGGTGGTGTTTCTACCTGTGTTGTGGGTGAGGTGACTGGTGGTGATCACTGTGTGGGGAGACGCTGACTGGAGCGGAGCGCCTGACTGACTGACTGACTGCGCGTGCCTGCCTGCCTGCCTGCCTGCCTGCCTGTTTGTTCGTGATGCCGCCCAAGACTAGCGGGAAAGCCGCCAAGAAGGCTGGCAAGGCGCAGAAGAACATTTCGAAGGGCGACAAGAAGAAGAAGCGCAAGAGGAAGGAGAGCTATGCCATCTACATCTACAAGGTGCTGAAGCAGGTGCACCCTGACACGGGCATCTCTTCGAAGGCGATGAGCATCATGAACAGCTTCGTGAACGACATTTTCGAGCGCATTGCGGCCGAGGCTTCTCGCCTGGCGCACTACAACAAGCGCTCGACCATCACGTCCCGCGAGATCCAGACCGCTGTGCGGCTCTTGCTGCCTGGCGAGCTGGCCAAGCACGCGGTGAGCGAGGGCACGAAGGCGGTGACCAAGTACACGAGCTCCAAGTAAGGAGGTGGCTCTTGGAAATAGGAGGCTCGTCCGCGGCGCGGCGAAGAAAAGAAAAAACGGCCCTTTTCAGGGCCACCAAAATGCCTTTGCGGGAAGGGCGGAATTGTTGTTGTTGTTGTTGTTGTTGTTGTGAGCGGGTGGACGGGCGGCACAGCTGTAGCTGTAGCTTGTGGTGTGGTGTGGTGCGGCGCCGGCGCCTTTGGTTTTGGTGTGACGTTGGGATACGCACTTTAGGCCACAGCCGGGTCGTGGGCGTGGGTGTTTCGAGACGTGTTGGTGTTAGGGGGGCGGATCGCTGGAGTTGGCTTGTTTGATATATATATTTTTTTTTTTTTTTTTGTCCCCTTTGTATGGTATGGCCGGAGGTGTGGAACGGAAAGCAAACCGCGATTGTCGGATGTCACACCGTTGGTGGCGAGGGTGAGAAACACGTTGCCGCCTACAGCTGCTTCTACGCCGAGCGGGTGGGTTAAGTTAGTAGTTGGTTGGTTGGGCGACGTAAAAGTGGAGCGTGGAGGTGTGTGTGAACGTGAGGAGACACGCATTGCATTGTATTTGTACGCGCGAGGTGAGTTAGGAGACCACGCGCCACGACGTACGGTGCCCTCTTTCGACCTGACGTCTGACGTCTGGAGGCGGTGTCGTCATTCTGGATGTACGTGTATTTTCCGCTCAGTTGAGTGAGGTGACGCGAGACGACGGCGTCGGTGGTGTTTTTGTTTTGTTGTTGGCGCCCCGGGGATGAAGAGGGGCACCCGACGGTAACGAGAGGTTGCACTTTGTGATCGGTCGAATGTCCGGGGAGCGAGGAATAGGGTGGGGGGTTGAAAAGAAACGCCAGTGTAGGGCAACGGGACGGTGAACGTTCCCGTGGTGTCGGAGGTGTGCAGTGGGGGGGAGGAAAAAAAAAAAGCGCGTAACGGCGCGGCTGCCGTGGTGGAAACGTTCTCTCCAACTGTGGTGGTGTCCCCTGTGTGTTTTGTTGTTCTCTATATCGTGTGTCCCCTCGCACAAGACGCTCTCTGGGCGGGTTTGATTCATTCATTTTTGCATAGTCACGTAGCGTAGAATGGAATGCGCAAGAGTTGAGTGAGACTGGCGACGGTATATGGTCTGAGCAGCGTCAGCTGCACTGCACTCCCCGGAAAAGAATCTTGGATGCCGTGCTAACTGAAATTTGGTGGACGGGGTTCTCAAGGCTGTTTTGCTATTTTCTTGTTTGTTTGTCTCTAGTTAAGATGGTGAAATGACGTCGAAGAAGCAGTATTGCAAATACTGTTATGGAAATGCCCTAGTTTGATGAAAGGAAATGTGTGTTGAATATACAGGATGGTAAAGACCAAGTGCGTTGAAAGAAACGTTGTGAAGGAACGAACGTTCCCTGAATTGGTTTCTTTTTGTTCCCGAGTTGTGTACAATGGACGACGGTTGTGCCATATCGCAGCATTGCATCATCCCCAGGTTTGATTTCAATTGAGCGATAAAAAAAGGAAAAAGAGAAGAACAAGAACACTATCGAAATGGTCTATGGTGTGTGACCCACAATTGTTGTCTTTAAATCACTTACCCAACCATGTCGTAAAAATATTTTTTTTTTTTTTTTTTTTTTTTTTTTTTTTTACAGTGGCTGCCGAATGACCTAGATGTAACAGAGAGAGAGAGAAACACATGGCGTGTCAGATGTTTGTTTTCTTTTCCCCCCCCCCCCCCCTCTCGTCAAGTGGCAAATGCGAACACCGTCAGCTGTAATTGACGATCGACACTAGTATGGCGCGAAAAGGGGGTGCGACCTGTGCAGTTGTGGGTGAAACTTTGGGTGATGGGCTGTCATGCGGCATCGCGTGCGTTCATTACCCCTCGGCGGCGGCGGCGGCGGCGGCGGCGGCGCCGCAGCTCCGTCCAGCTCGCGCTCTCGGAAACAACCCTCTCGTAATGCCGCGTCTCCTCCGTCACTGCAATTTTCAAAGGGAAACCTGTGTGGCCGGTGGGGGTGTGTCAACCGTTGGCCCTCAAGCTCCGCCGACAAAAAGTGTTGAGTGTATCCAGTGTGAGAGAGGTTGACGCTTTTCGTGGTGTGTGTGTGTGTGTGTGTGTGTGTGTGTGTGGCAATGTTTTGAAAAGTTTGCAACGTACGTTAAGAAGTGTTGACGCTGAAACTTGCGGGCTGTGTGGCCCTGGTGGTTGGCTGGCTGGAGACGCGGGCGTGTCCAGTCGGTCGGTTGTTGTGGCTGAAAGGTACGTATACGGTTCCGCCGTCCCGTCGGAACTGCGTCTGTCTGGAAGGTATGACGTGACGTGCAGTTTTTATTAGGTCAGCCCTTGTTGTGTATTGTTCCATTTGTTGCTCACTCGTCACCCGTATTTGGTGTGGCGATGTATGTGGACGTACTGCTGGATCAGTGTCAGGGTTTCCGTGGGAGGTGTTGGTTGGGTTGGATTTGCCTGACACGGCTGAGTCCGCAATTGGCCTGCCGTTCGTTGATGCGATATGTGGGTTCTGAGGAAGAATGTGTACGAGATAGTTGCCCCTGCCCTGCCCTTTCTTTCGCGTTCGTGTGTGCCCCCCTTGTTGTGTAGTGTGGGTTGAACATGGTTCTTTACCGAGTGGGGGGGAATGGGATGGACGGATCCGTTGCTGTTGCTGTCACCGTCAAGACAACGCACGCACGCACGCACGCACCCCTGTCCTACGAGAAGGTGTGTCAACCGGGGTTTCGGTAGTCGTGTGTGTAGGGGACGGGGAGAAGCAAAGTGGAGAGTGCGGCACGGGCAGAGAGTGGAATTGGGGCGCGTTGATGTTGGGAAACATGCCCCAAGGGTTGCGGGATGATGTGGCGGTGAGAGCGGGGGGCGGGGGAGAAAAGAAAAGCGAAAAAGAACTAAGGAAGAGGAGGAGGCGTGCGTGTGCGCAGTGGCGGGGCCCCAAAGACCTGTCGTGTGGTGTCGGCCGAACGCGAGCGCGAACGCGAACGCGAACGCGTGTGCGGGGCAGCGTCGGCACGGAGAAGCGAGGAGGAGAGAGAGAGAGAGAGCTGGTCTGATGGGTATTTTTTACCCCCTGTACTCGAAGGACCGGATCTGTCCTTGATCCCTGCCTTCTGTCTGATTATGTTGGGTAACAAAATGATGGGATGATAGGGTCTCTTGGGTGTGTGTAGATGTTTGTTTGTTTGAGTGAGTGTTATGGTGTTTGTATTTTATTTTTGTTTATCATGGTATGTTGTAGTTTGTGGTGTTTTGTCGTGATGGGAAATGTCGTTCTTGGGTCGGGTGGATTTTGGTCCCAGATTTCTGATGAGTGGGTGGTTCGAATCCGTGGTTTGGTGGAAAAAAAACAAAAAAAAAAAAAAAAAAAAACTTTATGGATTTTTCTTTGGATGATTTCCGGGATTTTGATTGAGTATGTTATGGTTTGTGTATATGTCTCGGTTTGTCTGGTACCGGCCGGCATCAGCAGTAATTCTGAAGTATTTGTTCTGCACCCTTTTTTACTCTTGTTATGTTTGGTGTCTGCGGCCATTGACGAGATTTTTCAGAGCCGTAAGTGATGGCTGGTTCCTATGACGGTTTTGAAGATTTTCTTTTTGGCGCGCATATTTATTCTGTTTCCTTTGATGATTGGGTACAGTCTGAATATTGCTGCTGCAGCCTTGTTACAAACGTGTGTAACATGGTCTCTAAATGTCAACCTCTTGTCCAGCTTGATGCCTAGATACTTTATTGTGCCTGACCATGGAAGATTGTTATTTCTGAGGCGTATATGCAGGTTAGGAGGTATTCTTTTTGAATGTGAATCGTATTGTATTGCTTGGGTTTTCTCCGCGTTTATTGTTTTTTTGGTTAGCCCATTTCTGGATGGATTGTAGGTGTTGCTCTATTTTTGTGACTCTATATTGCAGGTTAGAACTGCTGCGGTAGACTGCAGTGTCGTCTGCAAATAGTGACAAGTGTCCTCCCAGCTGTTTGTTTGTGTATATTGAGTAGAGAATGGGCCCCAGCACTGAGCCTTGCGGGACTCCAGCCTCTATGGATCTAGTGTTACTTGCCGCTCCTGGTACATGGACATAGAATGCTCTGTTGCGGAGAAAAGAAGCAATAATGTGGATGGGGCAGTTGTACTGGTGGAGCTTGTAGATAAGGCGTTATCCGAATGCTTTTCCAATGTCAAGCAGGACTGCTCCAGTACTGTGTCTAATGTTTCTGGCCTGACATATGTGCTCGACTAGTCTGGTCACCTGGTGGGTGGTGCTGTGTTCTTCGCGGAATCGGAATTGTTGTGGGATGATTATGTTGTTATCCTTTAAGAATTGAATTTCTTCAGTTCAGTTTGAATGAGCTTTCCGAGAACCTTTCCAAGGAAGTTGGCCTATAGTTTTGCGGAAATAATAAGTCCTTGTTTGGCTTTGGTAATGTGATGACTCGGGCCTGTTTCCAAGTAGTTTAGTCTGAAGCAAGCATTATATATTGATGTTAGATAGATAATTGATAGTTGCTGGAGGTAGGTGATGTAGTAGTTGCGGTTTGATGGAATCTGGGCCTGATGCCTTCTTAGGATGTGTGTATGTTTGTGATGTGATAAGATACGGGGTTTCTGCGTTTATTGGATTGTGAAAGATGTTCTGATCGGGGCACTTAGGATGCGGTTTTACCCTTCTGAGTACCATTTCCTGGTGGTCATCAGTTTCGTCATCTACCGCTTCTGGTGCTTGGAATTGCCTTTCTAGTGAATCCGCCAGTGCTTCAGCTCGGTCTGTGGGGTCGTTCCTTCCCCATGTAGATGTAGATGTTTCGTGTCTAGTTTACGAGTTTTAAGAAATTTCCAGAATTTTTCCTGGTCCCTTCCTGCTTCTCGTAACGTTTCCTCCCACGCCTCGCTACGGTGGTTTTCGGAGCTCTCTTTTTGATCCTCCCGGCCAATTGCTCTGATTTTCGTCGGTCGGCTGGGTCCCTGTAGTTTTGCCATCTCTTTCTGGCGCGCGCGGGCTGCGGTTGGCGCCTTTGGTGGCAACGGCCGGGGCAAGCAGCGGTGTGTGGTGTGGTGCGGGGCGGGCAGGGGCAGTGGTGGTTGACGGATGGCCTGGGGGCCGAAAAACGGGCCGGCCGGCGGACGGATGTTGAGAGAGGCGGCGCGCACGCGTCTCGCGCGGACACAGGCGCCACAGCGTTGATGATTGGAAGGAGGTGCGGTGCGGGGATGGGCCCAGGAAAAAAGACGGTCGTGGCCCCTGTCTTGGGTGCGTGTCGACGTCAGCACCGTCGGTGTGGTGTGGTGTGGTGTGGTGTGGTGTGGTGTGGTGTGGTGTGGTGTGGGCAGGGAGGGGGGAAAAGCGGGCTGCGGGCTGCGGGCTGCGGGCTGCGGGCTGCGGAGGGAATGGTGGTGGGGAGTAGGCACACATGTGGGCGGGCGCAAAATCGGCCGGTGCCCGTAAACCGCGGCGGGATATTGGGTGGAAAAGAGGGAAATTGTAGAAAGGAAAACAAGCGGAGGGGGCGAATGTGGTGGGGTGGGGGGACGGGCGGGGGCGAGGCGACAGCTTGCTTTTTCTTTTTCATTTTATTTTATTTTGTTGTAGTGTTTTTGTTTTTTTTTGTTTTTTTGCGTGTGTGTGGCCTTGGAGAGGCTGGTCTTGTCTGGCTTACGCTTTGGGTGCGTGTGTTGGTACTTTTTCGTTTTTTCTTGTTCTGCAGAGCAGGGGCGGGGCGGTGGGAACGGCTGGCTGGCTGTGCCCAGAGGAGGAGGAGACGCTGGCGGCGGGCCCGGCTCCTGGGGCTGCTGTTGCATGCGCTGTGCAAAGAAAGGAAGAGTGGGTTTGTTTGGCTGGTGAAGTGCATTATTTAAGTGTGGGCTTGCCGGCCTGGCTCCGATGCGCAGGTAGATAGATGCCGGCGGCGACCGCAGGCAGGCGCGTTGTGTGTACAGAGGGACGAGCCATGTGTTTTGCAAGCAGGACGTGGCGTGCCGAGTGGAGAGGAGGCGGCGGCTCGGCTCGGTTCGGCCCGGTCCGGCGGTGCCGCGCTGTTGTCGCGGACGTGAGCGCCCCCTGGCGGGCGGGTGGTTGGCGGCGGCGTGGTGGACGCGTGTGGCAGTTGTGTGCACGGGTTGCTTGGGCGAGTGAGCAGTGGCTGGCGGTGTTGGCGCGTCGTCGCGGAGGTATGTGTTGCGGCCGCGTCTGCTGCGCGCTGCGTCGTTGTGTCGACTGTGTGTGGGCGTGGGCACGTGTGCTCTGGCGAGGGCGTCGTAAAAAAGTGGGTCGCGGTGTGCGTGCGTAGCCCGTGATGATGTATTGTGCGTCGCGTCGTTGTGTGCGAAACGGATGCCGAGAGGTGTGTGGTGAGTGCGAAGCGCGAATGTGCGGCGTTTGGCGGTTTCGGTGTGTTTTCTGTTTTTGCGGCGTGAGAGTGGGGCTGGCTGGCTGGCTGGCTGGCTGGCTGTTTGTTGTTGGTGTTGCCTTGTGTGTGTAGGTTGATGGCGCGACGCGGAGGGGACGCCGTTTGCTGCGTGCCTTGCCTCGCGTGTGTTGGCGCGCCGTGCATGTGTTTGGGTCGTGGGGGCGGTGTTTTTGTTTGTATTTGGATTTTCATTTTTTGGCGTGTTGTGTCGTGTATGGCAAGGGCGAGAGGAGTAGTGCGGTAGTGTCGTTGCGGCACGGGCGTCTGGTGGGGCTGTGCGTCGTGGCGGGGAAGGTGTGTAGGTTGCGGCGATGCGGCGAGCCCAGCCCGTCGTTTGACGGTGTGCCGGGTGAGTTGCGCTGCGAATCGAGTGTGGCGGGAAGGGAGCTGCGTGGCGCCTGCGTCCGTTGGCAGCAGGGGCTGTGCCTTTTGAGAGTTTGTTTGATTTCGGGACGACGACGACGACGACTGGTTGGTTGGTGGGTGGGGTGGCGTGCACGTTTGTCGTACTGGGCGAGTCGATTGCCTGCCGGCTGGCGAAAGGTGCGCCGCCGCCCGTCTCTCGCGCTCTGTGTTGTTTTTTTTTTTTTTCTGTGTGTGTCGGCTGCGTTTTTGTTTGCGGTGCGCGCGAAGACGGTGGTGCCGAAAGTGTGCCGGCGTGGCGTTGCGACCGCGACGAGCCGCGGGCGCGCCATTTGGCTGGTGTTGCGTGAAGAGCGGCTGTGTACGGGTAGTGGCTGTAGCCGTACGTGTACGTGCACGTGCATCCGGCCCGGCCGCCAGCCCAGCCCAGCCCAGCCCAGCCCAGCCGAGTCGGGTGAGCGGAGGCCGACACGTGGTGGTGCTGTGCTCTCTCGGCTCGGGGGGGTTTGTGTGTGTGTGTGTGTGTGTGCGTGCGTGCGTGTGTGTCTCGTTCGCTCTCCGGAATCTGCTCGTTCTGCTGATCCCCGCCTGTCGGCGTCGTTTATTTTTACTTATTTATTTTTTACCTGTTGTTTGTTTTTCGACGTCGTCTTGCAGTTTTGTCCTTTGCGGCGTGCCGACGACCCGCCGCGCGACCTTATGAAACCCCAAAGCGTGGCGTGGCGTGGCGTGGCGTGGCCGAGCCGCAGCAGCTAAGGGGGTGCGGCCGCCTCGACGCCTTAACCTCCTAAACTTCTTTAAGCCGTTAACGCAGCCACCTAAACTAACGTAACCTAACGTAAGCCCTTAGGCCAACCCCCAAGTCGCCTTAACCTAACGTACGTGACCGCAACCTTAGCTTAACGCCTACGTTAAGACGTGACGTCACGTCAACGCTTAACCTAACCCTGACGCCTTCTTAGCCTAACCTGACGTAACCTAAGGTAAGGTAACCGTTGAAAGAAAGAAACCACCTTTGTTTTGACGTTGAGGCGTGTAAGGTCGGCTGTGAGGGCAGATTCGGTGTGTCTGTAGTTGGGGCTGGCTGGTAATTTATTTTGTTTGTTTGTTTATCGTTGTCTTGTTTTCGCCTGTGGCGGGGGGGTTGGCGCTCCGTCGGCCGGTGCCATGTTGCGCAGGCGGCGATCGTAAAAAAGTAGAAAAAAAAAAAGAAAAAAGAAAAAAAAAATGTGTTGGAAGGGCTGTGGGTGTTGGCGGGCGAGGCGAGAGGAGGAGGACGGCCCGCGGCCGTGGCCCGACGGCTGCGGGCCGATCGGGAAAACGGCGGAAGGCGATGGGGCGGCGGAGGTGCGTTTGTGCACGGCCGTCATCGCCGCACGACTCGGCTCGTGTGGCTGTGGCGCCGGCCGCGGTGGCCGGGCTGCCGCGGCGACGGTGTGGGAGTTTTGACGAAGGTTTGGCCATTGTGGCGGGTCGTCGGCTGGGGCTGTGGGGGCGGCATTTGGGCGGGGGCGGCGATTCTCGGCGGGCCGACCCAGGCTGTGGCGCGCGGTGGCTGCAGTTTGGCCGTGGTTTGCGGCGCCGCCGCGGCGACTGGTTGGCGACCGTGGTGTCGGTGTGTGTAGCCCCATCCTCGGTGGTTTGAATGGCGCGGGTGGTTGCGGCGCAGGTTGGGGGCTGCTCCGCGCAGGCTGTCGGACGTTGGGCGGTAGCAAGCGCGGGAGGCGCGGCGCGGCGGCGCGGCGGCGCGCCGAGTGGCGGCCGCTCTCTCGGCCGTCCGCGCCCGCCCGCGACACTGGCTGGGCCAGGCGCGTGCGCGGCTATTCTCTGCTGCGCGCCCCTCGCTGTTGTGCGTCGTCGAAGGAGAGAAGGAAGCGAAAGCAAGGGGAAAAAAGAAAAGAGAACAGGCAAAAGATGGCAGACCAGGCGGCTACGAACGAGACTGCCGCGGCACCCGCCGCCACCGGCACTACGAAGAAGGCCAAGTCTGCGTCGTCTGCGAAGAAGCCGCGCGCCAAGCCTGCGCACCCGCGCACCTCTGAGATGGTGACGGCCGCCATCAAGAGTCTGAAGGAGCGCGGCGGGTCGTCGCTGCAGGCGATCAAGAAGTACATTGCCGCGCACTACAAGCTGGACGCGGAGAAGCTGGCGCCCTTTATCAAGAAGTACCTCAAGTCGGCCGTCGTGGCTGGCGAGCTGGTGCAGACGAAGGGGAAGGGCGCGTCGGGCTCTTTCAAGCTTGCCGGCGCCGGCGGCGGGGCGGCCGAGGGCGGCAAGGCTCGTGGTGGCGGCGGTGGTGCGAAGAAGAAGCGCGCCGCTCCGGCCAGCAAGGAGAAGAAGGGGGCCCGTGCGGCCGGCGCAAAGAAGGCTGGCGGCGTGAAGGCGGCGACCGGTCGGAAGGCGGGCGCCGCCAAGAAGGCGTCTGCGGCGTCGGCCGCTCCCGCGGGTGCGAAGAAGGCGGCTGCGGCCAAGCCGGCCAAGGCCAAGTCGCCGTCGAAGGCGAAGAAGGCCGCCAAGGTTCCGACGAAGAAGCCGAAGGCGCCGCGCCCGAAGAAGGCGACGGCGACGCCGTCTAAGGCGAAGGCTTCGCCCAAGAAGAAGAAGTAAAAAGGGCAGGGAAGGGTTGGCGGTTGACACCGTCGCCTGGAGGCCGGCGCGCAACCAGAGGCTGTCGCGCGGTCCCGGACAAAAACAAAAACGGCCCTTCTCAGGGCCATCAAAGCACGTCGGGAAGGTGTTGATTGTCGTGTCGTGTCGTGGTCGGTCGGTTGCCTTGTTGTCTGTCTGTCTGTCTTGCTTGCTGGCGTTTGTTTGTTTCATGTGTGGATGGTGGTTGGATTGTGGGGTCGTTGGCGGGCGTGGGCGGCGGCGCCGCGGTTGGTGTTACACAAAGTGTATTTTACTTTTATTATTTTTTACCTATTTATTTTGCGCCGCGTTTGTTTGTTTGTTTGTCTTGGTGGTGGTTTTGGAATAGTCTTTTTTGCTTTGCTTTGCTTTCCGGGCGTCACGTTTTGTGCCGTGGCCTGTGTGGGTGGCGCTATTGACGCTTGCGACTTGGTTCGGCCGGTGCGGTGCTTTTTTCTTTTTTTTGGAAACGGCGGCGCCGGGCCGGGCCGGGGGTGGGACGACTGGACTGGAGAGTGAGTGGGGAACTAGTCGTTGCGACCGACAAAGTTTTGCTCGCGACGGAGAGACGTTAGTGGCCCTGAAAAGGGCCGTTTTGTTTGTTTGGCGGTGTGCGGGTTTAGGCGCGCTCGCCGCGGATGCGGCGCGCGAGCTGGATGTCCTTGGGCATGATGGTGACTCGCTTGGCGTGGATTGCGCACAGGTTGGTGTCTTCGAAGAGGCCGACGAGGTAGGCCTCGCTGGCCTCCTGCAGGGCCATGACTGCGGAGCTCTGGAAGCGCAGGTCGGTCTTGAAGTCCTGGGCGATCTCGCGCACTAGGCGCTGGAATGGCAGCTTGCGGATGAGCAGCTCTGTGCTCTTCTGGTAGCGCCTGATTTCTCGCAGGGCGACGGTGCCCGGCCTGTAGCGGTGGGGCTTCTTGACGCCGCCGGTGGCGGGCGCGCTCTTCCTCGCCGCCTTGGTGGCGAGCTGTTTGCGCGGCGCCTTTCCGCCGGTGGACTTGCGGGCCGTTTGCTTTGTCCGGGCCATGGCTACTGCGGATGCGGATGCGGCGTGGAGGATATGCGTGCGCGACGGCGTCCGGTGCTGCCTTGACAACGGGCCCGCGCGCCCCGGGTGCTGCGCTTATATGCCCTCGGTGCGCGGTGGTGGGGGGAGGGGAGGGCGGGCCGCGGGGCCCCAGAGTCTATATAGGGGGGCGGCGCGCGCGCTGGGCGCCACAACGAGCGAGACTCCGCCGCAGCAGGTTGTGTTACGGCTAAGGCTACGCTCTAGTTAAGCGCGCGCGCGCACAGCACACTCGACAAGTCTATCTTGTCTCATTCATAAAAAGCAAATTGTCATGTCTGATAGGGCGTATCAGAAATAGGGCAGATTTTCCAGAGAGCTGGAATTAGGGCGGTTAGATAGGGTATACGCGAACCAGGGCCCCGTTCACGTCGGACCAGCCCGCGCTCGCAGAGGCAAAGAAAAAGGTGCAGGGCCAGAACAGTACACCCGCGGAAAGAGAAAGGTATACACCTAACCAAATAGGAGACACAAACGACACGCACCACGCGCACGTGGGCGAGCCGCCATTGTTCACCGGCCGACCCCACTTCCGGTCCAGCCATGGACAAAGAAAAGAAAAACACAAAGGCTAAAACACGATCCAAAACGGCAGCAGCCCCCAAAGGGCCAAGCCCACAAACACCGGCAGGAACTCGAAGATCATACTCGGACATCACGGCTACACCATGTGCCAAAACTCCGAAGTATGTGGCATCGCTGACGCCGAACGGCAGAAACATCGTCGTGTCGACACAAAAAACAGCGAATACAGACGAACCTAAGGCAGAAGAGAGCAGCTCAGAACAACCATACACTAAACCCACAACCCTGACGGTGCAAAACCTGGCCGCAGAAGAGACACAAAAATCGCTATGCTATGCGCTGAAAGCGCTAAACGTGGCACAACACATAACGGAGGTAGTGGTACACCGCAACAGATCCGCCACCATACACAGTTCACATCCTGACATCAAAGGCAAGATAGACAAATTCTTGGCACATCACCGGCCAGAAGCGAACTGCATCGTCAAAGAATACCGCTCGCCCAAGGAGAGGAACATCACCAGTAAACCATGCATGTGCGTGGTAATTAAAAATATCGACTTCGATATCACCACTAATGAAATTGAAGACCAACTCACCACTCTGGGATACTCTTTCGAGCGTGCGATCCGGATCCGGTCTCGCAACACGTCAGAACTCACGCCGAATATCCGGGTTCTGACCAGGGACCAAACCACTGTAGACAAACTCCTCACTGAGAATTTCAGAATTCACATGCGATCATACAAGGTAGAACCACCTCACCTGCCCCCACCACAACCAGCCCATTGCGCAAAGTGCTTTAGCTTCGAGCACTCTACCGACAAATGTTCCCAATCACCAAAATGCGCCAGATGCGCGGGGAACCATTACGCAAGTGAATGCAGCTCAAAAGAAGTAAAAGTCAAATGCGCAAATTGCGAAGGCGATCATCATCCAATGGACCCTAAATGCCCGAAAAGGCCATCAGCCCCGGCTAACCTAGAATCAACGCAAACGGTGAAGTGCATCGACAAACCCACAAAACATGAACCAGTAACAACCACAAGTGACCAATTCGTCAAAACTGACGACCTGATCAGAGCCATCACGACAGCAATGATAAACATCCTTCCAGACAGGAAAGCAAAAGTCGTGGAAGCAATGAGAGAGGTATCAAAGTCCTTTCTGGGCAGAAAACTAGAACCGGTACCGATCGGAAACAAACTGCACTTCCACCTGCAGAGTACAAAGACTACAGAAGAATCCCGCTACAACAAAGGCAGCAAAGAAGCACCAGAAACATCCGAACACACCAGAAAACAACAAACACCCAAGGAAGACACAACGTCAGTCACTTACAATCAAGAACCGAAAGCACAGCCACCCACCACACGCAAAGAGAACAGTCAAAAACAGATACCAGCTGTGCAAGAAGTACAGTCCCAAAAACCAATGCCTTCGCACCTATAAACCAGAGGGTACAACAAAAAGAACACAGAACCAGTATGGATGACACGGGTCAAGAGGACTTAAACATGGGCTTCGTTAACGCCAATGGCTTCAGAACGAAGCACCCATTACTGGAAAGGTTAGTCACGAAAGAAAATCTAGCTATCTTAGGAGTGCTGGAAACGAAGACTGTCAACTACCCACTCCGTATACAAGACTATATAACACACGAACTAAAAGCAATTCCAGTACCGAGAAGCTCCCCAAAGGGCGGCGTGGCGGTATTCCATAACAAGAAAACACCAGCCATTAAGATCGATCTGCCTCCGAAATTCTCGAATATCCAAGCCATACATCTTCAACTTCAAACCCGCTCAAATAAATTCTTACATCTAATAACTATTTACAATCCACCTGATGAAGAAATTCCAATTGACTTCTTAAACTATATCAAAAAATTAGGCGACTTCATCATCATGGGGGACTTCAATGCCAGATCTGAAACTTTCGGCGACTCAAGATCCAACAGGAACGGAATAGCTCTAACAATACACCTGGATGACATCAATAACGGAGTTAGACTACCCTACAACAAGACCACGTTTATAGGACACCAAGGAACATCCATCCCTGATCATATCATCTGCGCAAAAACCATATATAGACACCTCAGCCCCCCATGGGCGGGAGATAGCATAGGGTCAGATCACCTGCCATTAATCATACGCACGCACCTGATGAGCGCACCACACCACAGGAAAGATAGAAAAACCATCATAGACATGAAAAACCTAAACATCCCAAATTACGAAAACGAACTAAGGGAAAGCTTACCAACGACTAGAAACATTGCAAACATTGAACACCTAGAAGAGTACAACAAAGAAATCATACAAGCAATCACCAAAGCGACAGAAAACAATGCACCAACCAAAATCATTAAACCAAATGCGGACCGCATACCGCAGAGAATATTAAACACGATAAAAGAAAAAAGGCGAATATACAACCTTTTCAAAAGAACAACGGATTGCGAGTACAAGAGAGAATGGAACAGACTAAACAACTTGGTAAAGCAACAACTGAAAGAATTCAGAGCTGACAAATGGGGAATAATAAGCAAAAACCTAGATCACAAACAAGCAAACAGATACTGGCACACGTTCAGGAAAATCACAGGTGCAGATCATAAACAGGATCCACCCCTCTATCAGGATGGTAACATTATCACCGACGACAGAGAAAAGGCCAACCTATTCAGAGCAGTCCTCAACGAAATTCACAGCTTCCCAACCGACCCTAACTTTGACCTAACGCACGAAAAAGAAATCACAATAGAATACGAAAAATTGCTTAAAACACTAAATACACCAACAGAAGCCGAAGCCTCACTCACAGAGGAAATCACAAGCACAGAAGTGGAGGAAGCATTACTAATAGGAAAAAACAGCGCGCCAGGCAAGGATGGGATTAAAAGAAACCAGCTACGTCTAGCCCCCAGAGAAGCAATGATAACTAGCCTCAAGACCCTCTACAACGCAGCGCTGACGTTAGGCGATATCCCTATGCAGTGGAAGGAAGCAAAAATTGTAATGCTTCCCAAACCGGGGAAACCACCAAACGACCCGCGATCGTACCGCCCCATCACCTTGCTTCCAGTACTAGGAAAAATTTTCGAAACCATAATCAAAAACAGATTAAGCAACTTCGCAGACAAAACTCAAGTAATACCTGCCTGCCAATCAGGCTTCAGAAAATTCCACTCCACGATAGACCCCATAGTACAACTATGCAGCGGCGTCATCAAAGGCCTAAACATACTGGACTGCGCCGCTGCGATATTCTTAGACATAGAAAGGGCGTTCGACAAAGTGTGGCACAAAGGCCTATATTATAAACTTCTTAAAATTGGCGTACCAACGAAGATAACCACACTTCTGTCGAACATTTTAGAAAACCGCCCATCCAGAGTAATCGTCAACGGCGCAGAGTCGGACCCTTTCACGCCAAAAGCGGGTGTCCCACAGGGAGCCATCATCTCTCCCCTGCTGTATACACTATACACAGCAGACATCCCACTCACGAACAAATGGAACGAGGGCCTAACGCTATACGCTGACGACACGGCTTACTGGTGCCATGCACCGACAATACAAGAAACCAACAGGCAAGCGCAAGAATACCTAATTCAACTGCAAAAATGGCTCACCCAATGGAAAATAAAACCCAACGCAAGCAAAACGCAGCTAATCCTCATTAAACATAGACATGCTCGCACCCGTCAGCAAAACCCAGAAAACTGCAAATTACAACTATGGGGACAGACTATCAAGGCGACAGACAAGGCTAGATACCTGGGCATCACCCTAGACAAGTACATGTCATGGGAGCCACACACAAGAGACATCACAACAAGAGCGAAAACGAGAGGGAACCTACTTCGCCTACTCAGAGGCAGAACAAACGGAGCGAAAACAGAAACAATTATCTACACATATAAAACGTTTATTCGCCCCATACTGGAATATGCTGCTCCTGTATGGATGACCAACAAAACAGCTACAAGGAAAATAATGGCGACAGAAAGAAAAATATTAAGGATAGCAGGCAACATGAATCCCAGGACAGGAAACGAATTAGTATACCAAAACGCAAAAGTAAAACCTGTAAAGAAAAGATGGCTGGAATTAACTGCCAAAATTGGCTCCAACAGACTACAGAATAAAACAGCAACAACAGAAATCCTGCTAAGAGACTACACAACACTGAACTATCCGAAAACAAAATATCCATACCCACCAATAACAATCAAAACTAGCATGAAGGCTACAGACATGAATGCAGCAGCCCACTTCACGAACAATGACATACAAGAGGACACGATAACACACCTGCAAGACGACGGACCAGAAGAAGAAGAAGAAACATAAATCAAGAACACAACACATTCTGAAGCAAAATCAAAGAAAACACTCTACAAAGAAACAGCATACAGAAGACTACACAGATCCTTGCTGAGGTTTTAGGGAGGTTTCCCTCAGCACTTGGGCAAATGCCAGGATCTCATCACCCTCCCACGCGACAAGCGATCAAATAAGAGTTGAAACTCGAAATATAATGAACAGAAAAATATCATTCCCCATTCTTCCAAATAAAATGTGCCACCACAGCATAACTTAAGATAATATAAGGCACCAAAGAGCAATAGGCTCTCCATGTGCCCGCCTCACCCCTTCTGGGAGAGGAATGAAAGATGAAAAAAAAAAAAAAAAAAAAAAAAAAAAAAAAAAAAAAAAAAAAAAAAAAAAAAAAAAAAAAAAACAACCGTAGCCGACTCGCTAGCGCCGGGTGAGGAGCTTGCCTTGCTTTCTGTTTTTTATATTATTGTGGTTGAGACGCTTGAAGAAGAAGAATGACAGGCCGCGGCAAGGGAGGAAAGGGGCTCGGCAAGGGTGGCGCCAAGCGGCACCGCAAGGTGTTGCGCGACAACATCCAGGGCATCACGAAGCCCGCGATCCGCCGCCTGGCGCGCAGGGGCGGCGTGAAGCGCATCTCTGGTCTGATCTACGAGGAGACGCGCGGAGTGCTGAAGGTGTTCCTGGAGAACGTGATCCGCGACGCGGTGACGTACACTGAGCACGCCAAGCGCAAGACTGTGACGGCCATGGACGTGGTGTACGCCCTGAAGAGGCAGGGGCGCACCCTGTACGGTTTCGGCGGTTAGGCGGTGTGAGACCGAAGGAAGGAAAGAGAGATAGATTGAAAAACGGCCCTTTTCAGGGCCACCACAGTGTTCGGAAGTTGAAAAGTGCGAAAGAGTCTGTGTTGCTGGTTTTTCTTTTCCTTTTTAGTCTACTTGGCCTTTTAGTTTTGTTTGGAGTTTTTTTTGACGTGGTGTGCGGTGCGGTTGGGAGGGAAGGAAGCGTGCCCTTGCGTTGTGTGAGCTCCTTCCTTCCCCTCCCTCTTTGCTTGTATGCTTCTTGTCGGTGGATGGGCTGTGTGTTGCGGCGCGGCTGAGCGCCGAGGGGTTATTTTTGAGGTGTGTTGTTGTGCGCCACGTGTGCTGGTTAATGGTCGCGAGACTGTGCGTGCGTGGAGTTGAGTGGAGGAGGTGGCCAAGTACGTGTGTACAAGATGGCGGCGCCTGTGTGTGTAAGAAGGAAAAAAAAACCGTACACAGAGAGAGAGAGAGAGAGAGAGAGAGAGAGAGAGAGAGAAAAGTGGTGCGACGAACGACTGGAATTCTGCTTTGGACGTAGGTTTGTGTGGTGGCCCTGAAAAGGGCCGATTGTGTTTTGTTTTTTGAGCCGAGGCGGCAAATGGCGCGCTGCGTGCCAAGGGAGCACGCGGCGGTTGCCGATTGCGCTGTCTCTCTTTTAGGCCTTCTTCTCGGTCTTCTTTGGCAGCAGGACGGCCTGGATGTTGGGCAGGACACCTCCCTGTGCGATGGTGACGCCCGACAAGAGCTTGTTGAGCTCCTCGTCGTTGCGTATGGCGAGCTGCAGGTGGCGCGGGATGATGCGCGTCTTCTTGTTGTCGCGGGCCGCGTTTCCGGCCAGCTCGAGCACCTCAGCCGCGAGGTACTCCATGACGGCGGCGAGGTAGACGGGCGCCCCGGCGCCGACGCGCTCGGCGTAGTTTCCCTTGCGCAGGAGGCGGTGGATTCTGCCGACCGGGAACTGGAGCCCAGCCCTGCTTGAGCGGGACTTTGACTTGCCCTTGACTTTGCCTCCCTTTCCGCGTCCGGACATGGCGATGGGCTAGTTTGGAAAGAAGCGAGAAAGAAAAAGCACAACGCCCCAAACGGTGCGAGCCGCAGCGAGTCGAGCAGCGGAGTGCGTGCCGGCGCCGGCGGGGTGGGGGTCCTTTATGGGCTCGGGTGCGGCGGCCGGTTGCGCGCGCGCCCCATTGGTCGGCGGCCGCAGCAGGGCGAGCTGGTAAAGGTGCGGCGGCGGCGTGCGGCGGGTGCCACTGTGTGGGGAGACGCTGACTGGAGCGGAGCGCCTGACTGACTGACTGACTGCGCGTGCCTGCCTGCCTGCCTGCCTGCCTGCCTGTTTGTTCGTGATGCCGCCCAAGACTAGCGGGAAAGCCGCCAAGAAGGCTGGCAAGGCGCAGAAGAACATTTCGAAGGGCGACAAGAAGAAGAAGCGCAAGAGGAAGGAGAGCTATGCCATCTACATCTACAAGGTGCTGAAGCAGGTGCACCCTGACACGGGCATCTCTTCGAAGGCGATGAGCATCATGAACAGCTTCGTGAACGACATTTTCGAGCGCATTGCGGCCGAGGCTTCTCGCCTGGCGCACTACAACAAGCGCTCGACCATCACGTCCCGCGAGATCCAGACCGCTGTGCGGCTCTTGCTGCCTGGCGAGCTGGCCAAGCACGCGGTGAGCGAGGGCACGAAGGCGGTGACCAAGTACACGAGCTCCAAGTAAGGAGGTGGCTCTTGGAAATAGGAGGCTCGTCCGCGGCGCGGCGAAGAAAAGAAAAAACGGCCCTTTTCAGGGCCACCAAAATGCCTTTGCGGGAAGGGCGGAATTGTTGTTGTTGTTGTTGTTGTTGTTGTGAGCGGGTGGACGGGCGGCACAGCTGTAGCTGTAGCTTGTGGTGTGGTGTGGTGCGGCGCCGGCGCCTTTGGTTTTGGTGTGACGTTGGGATACGCACTTTAGGCCACAGCCGGGTCGTGGGCGTGGGTGTTTCGAGACGTGTTGGTGTTAGGGGGGCGGATCGCTGGAGTTGGCTTGTTTGATATATATATTTTTTTTTTTTTTTTTGTCCCCTTTGTATGGTATGGCCGGAGGTGTGGAACGGAAAGCAAACCGCGATTGTCGGATGTCACACCGTTGGTGGCGAGGGTGAGAAACACGTTGCCGCCTACAGCTGCTTCTACGCCGAGCGGGTGGGTTAAGTTAGTAGTTGGTTGGTTGGGCGACGTAAAAGTGGAGCGTGGAGGTGTGTGTGAACGTGAGGAGACACGCATTGCATTGTATTTGTACGCGCGAGGTGAGTTAGGAGACCACGCGCCACGACGTACGGTGCCCTCTTTCGACCTGACGTCTGACGTCTGGAGGCGGTGTCGTCATTCTGGATGTACGTGTATTTTCCGCTCAGTTGAGTGAGGTGACGCGAGACGACGGCGTCGGTGGTGTTTTTGTTTTGTTGTTGGCGCCCCGGGGATGAAGAGGGGCACCCGACGGTAACGAGAGGTTGCACTTTGTGATCGGTCGAATGTCCGGGGAGCGAGGAATAGGGTGGGGGGTTGAAAAGAAACGCCAGTGTAGGGCAACGGGACGGTGAACGTTCCCGTGGTGTCGGAGGTGTGCAGTGGGGGGGAGGAAAAAAAAAAAGCGCGTAACGGCGCGGCTGCCGTGGTGGAAACGTTCTCTCCAACTGTGGTGGTGTCCCCTGTGTGTTTTGTTGTTCTCTATATCGTGTGTCCCCTCGCACAAGACGCTCTCTGGGCGGGTTTGATTCATTCATTTTTGCATAGTCACGTAGCGTAGAATGGAATGCGCAAGAGTTGAGTGAGACTGGCGACGGTATATGGTCTGAGCAGCGTCAGCTGCACTGCACTCCCCGGAAAAGAATCTTGGATGCCGTGCTAACTGAAATTTGGTGGACGGGGTTCTCAAGGCTGTTTTGCTATTTTCTTGTTTGTTTGTCTCTAGTTAAGATGGTGAAATGACGTCGAAGAAGCAGTATTGCAAATACTGTTATGGAAATGCCCTAGTTTGATGAAAGGAAATGTGTGTTGAATATACAGGATGGTAAAGACCAAGTGCGTTGAAAGAAACGTTGTGAAGGAACGAACGTTCCCTGAATTGGTTTCTTTTTGTTCCCGAGTTGTGTACAATGGACGACGGTTGTGCCATATCGCAGCATTGCATCATCCCCAGGTTTGATTTCAATTGAGCGATAAAAAAAGGAAAAAGAGAAGAACAAGAACACTATCGAAATGGTCTATGGTGTGTGACCCACAATTGTTGTCTTTAAATCACTTACCCAACCATGTCGTAAAAATATTTTTTTTTTTTTTTTTTTTTTTTTTTTTTTTTACAGTGGCTGCCGAATGACCTAGATGTAACAGAGAGAGAGAGAAACACATGGCGTGTCAGATGTTTGTTTTCTTTTCCCCCCCCCCCCCCCCCTCTCGTCAAGTGGCAAATGCGAACACCGTCAGCTGTAATTGACGATCGACACTAGTATGGCGCGAAAAGGGGGTGCGACCTGTGCAGTTGTGGGTGAAACTTTGGGTGATGGGCTGTCATGCGGCATCGCGTGCGTTCATTACCCCTCGGCGGCGGCGGCGGCGGCGGCGGCGGCGCCGCAGCTCCGTCCAGCTCGCGCTCTCGGAAACAACCCTCTCGTAATGCCGCGTCTCCTCCGTCACTGCAATTTTCAAAGGGAAACCTGTGTGGCCGGTGGGGGTGTGTCAACCGTTGGCCCTCAAGCTCCGCCGACAAAAAGTGTTGAGTGTATCCAGTGTGAGAGAGGTTGACGCTTTTCGTGGTGTGTGTGTGTGTGTGTGTGTGTGTGTGTGTGGCAATGTTTTGAAAAGTTTGCAACGTACGTTAAGAAGTGTTGACGCTGAAACTTGCGGGCTGTGTGGCCCTGGTGGTTGGCTGGCTGGAGACGCGGGCGTGTCCAGTCGGTCGGTTGTTGTGGCTGAAAGGTACGTATACGGTTCCGCCGTCCCGTCGGAACTGCGTCTGTCTGGAAGGTATGACGTGACGTGCAGTTTTTATTAGGTCAGCCCTTGTTGTGTATTGTTCCATTTGTTGCTCACTCGTCACCCGTATTTGGTGTGGCGATGTATGTGGACGTACTGCTGGATCAGTGTCAGGGTTTCCGTGGGAGGTGTTGGTTGGGTTGGATTTGCCTGACACGGCTGAGTCCGCAATTGGCCTGCCGTTCGTTGATGCGATATGTGGGTTCTGAGGAAGAATGTGTACGAGATAGTTGCCCCTGCCCTGCCCTTTCTTTCGCGTTCGTGTGTGCCCCCCTTGTTGTGTAGTGTGGGTTGAACATGGTTCTTTACCGAGTGGGGGGGAATGGGATGGACGGATCCGTTGCTGTTGCTGTCACCGTCAAGACAACGCACGCACGCACGCACGCACCCCTGTCCTACGAGAAGGTGTGTCAACCGGGGTTTCGGTAGTCGTGTGTGTAGGGGACGGGGAGAAGCAAAGTGGAGAGTGCGGCACGGGCAGAGAGTGGAATTGGGGCGCGTTGATGTTGGGAAACATGCCCCAAGGGTTGCGGGATGATGTGGCGGTGAGAGCGGGGGGCGGGGGAGAAAAGAAAAGCGAAAAAGAACTAAGGAAGAGGAGGAGGCGTGCGTGTGCGCAGTGGCGGGGCCCCAAAGACCTGTCGTGTGGTGTCGGCCGAACGCGAGCGCGAACGCGAACGCGAACGCGTGTGCGGGGCAGCGTCGGCACGGAGAAGCGAGGAGGAGAGAGAGAGAGAGAGCTGGTCTGATGGGTATTTTTTACCCCCTGTACTCGAAGGACCGGATCTGTCCTTGATCCCTGCCTTCTGTCTGATTATGTTGGGTAACAAAATGATGGGATGATAGGGTCTCTTGGGTGTGTGTAGATGTTTGTTTGTTTGAGTGAGTGTTATGGTGTTTGTATTTTATTTTTGTTTATCATGGTATGTTGTAGTTTGTGGTGTTTTGTCGTGATGGGAAATGTCGTTCTTGGGTCGGGTGGATTTTGGTCCCAGATTTCTGATGAGTGGGTGGTTCGAATCCGTGGTTTGGTGGAAAAAAAACAAAAAAAAAAAAAAAAAAAAACTTTATGGATTTTTCTTTGGATGATTTCCGGGATTTTGATTGAGTATGTTATGGTTTGTGTATATGTCTCGGTTTGTCTGGTACCGGCCGGCATCAGCAGTAATTCTGAAGTATTTGTTCTGCACCCTTTTTTACTCTTGTTATGTTTGGTGTCTGCGGCCATTGACGAGATTTTTCAGAGCCGTAAGTGATGGCTGGTTCCTATGACGGTTTTGAAGATTTTCTTTTTGGCGCGCATATTTATTCTGTTTCCTTTGATGATTGGGTACAGTCTGAATATTGCTGCTGCAGCCTTGTTACAAACGTGTGTAACATGGTCTCTAAATGTCAACCTCTTGTCCAGCTTGATGCCTAGATACTTTATTGTGCCTGACCATGGAAGATTGTTATTTCTGAGGCGTATATGCAGGTTAGGAGGTATTCTTTTTGAATGTGAATCGTATTGTATTGCTTGGGTTTTCTCCGCGTTTATTGTTTTTTTGGTTAGCCCATTTCTGGATGGATTGTAGGTGTTGCTCTATTTTTGTGACTCTATATTGCAGGTTAGAACTGCTGCGGTAGACTGCAGTGTCGTCTGCAAATAGTGACAAGTGTCCTCCCAGCTGTTTGTTTGTGTATATTGAGTAGAGAATGGGCCCCAGCACTGAGCCTTGCGGGACTCCAGCCTCTATGGATCTAGTGTTACTTGCCGCTCCTGGTACATGGACATAGAATGCTCTGTTGCGGAGAAAAGAAGCAATAATGTGGATGGGGCAGTTGTACTGGTGGAGCTTGTAGATAAGGCGTTATCCGAATGCTTTTCCAATGTCAAGCAGGACTGCTCCAGTACTGTGTCTAATGTTTCTGGCCTGACATATGTGCTCGACTAGTCTGGTCACCTGGTGGGTGGTGCTGTGTTCTTCGCGGAATCGGAATTGTTGTGGGATGATTATGTTGTTATCCTTTAAGAATTGAATTTCTTCAGTTCAGTTTGAATGAGCTTTCCGAGAACCTTTCCAAGGAAGTTGGCCTATAGTTTTGCGGAAATAATAAGTCCTTGTTTGGCTTTGGTAATGTGATGACTCGGGCCTGTTTCCAAGTAGTTTAGTCTGAAGCAAGCATTATATATTGATGTTAGATAGATAATTGATAGTTGCTGGAGGTAGGTGATGTAGTAGTTGCGGTTTGATGGAATCTGGGCCTGATGCCTTCTTAGGATGTGTGTATGTTTGTGATGTGATAAGATACGGGGTTTCTGCGTTTATTGGATTGTGAAAGATGTTCTGATCGGGGCACTTAGGATGCGGTTTTACCCTTCTGAGTACCATTTCCTGGTGGTCATCAGTTTCGTCATCTACCGCTTCTGGTGCTTGGAATTGCCTTTCTAGTGAATCCGCCAGTGCTTCAGCTCGGTCTGTGGGGTCGTTCCTTCCCCATGTAGATGTAGATGTTTCGTGTCTAGTTTACGAGTTTTAAGAAATTTCCAGAATTTTTCCTGGTCCCTTCCTGCTTCTCGTAACGTTTCCTCCCACGCCTCGCTACGGTGGTTTTCGGAGCTCTCTTTTTGATCCTCCCGGCCAATTGCTCTGATTTTCGTCGGTCGGCTGGGTCCCTGTAGTTTTGCCATCTCTTTCTGGCGCGCGCGGGCTGCGGTTGGCGCCTTTGGTGGCAACGGCCGGGGCAAGCAGCGGTGTGTGGTGTGGTGCGGGGCGGGCAGGGGCAGTGGTGGTTGACGGATGGCCTGGGGGCCGAAAAACGGGCCGGCCGGCGGACGGATGTTGAGAGAGGCGGCGCGCACGCGTCTCGCGCGGACACAGGCGCCACAGCGTTGATGATTGGAAGGAGGTGCGGTGCGGGGATGGGCCCAGGAAAAAAGACGGTCGTGGCCCCTGTCTTGGGTGCGTGTCGACGTCAGCACCGTCGGTGTGGTGTGGTGTGGTGTGGTGTGGTGTGGTGTGGTGTGGTGTGGTGTGGGCAGGGAGGGGGGAAAAGCGGGCTGCGGGCTGCGGGCTGCGGGCTGCGGGCTGCGGAGGGAATGGTGGTGGGGAGTAGGCACACATGTGGGCGGGCGCAAAATCGGCCGGTGCCCGTAAACCGCGGCGGGATATTGGGTGGAAAAGAGGGAAATTGTAGAAAGGAAAACAAGCGGAGGGGGCGAATGTGGTGGGGTGGGGGGACGGGCGGGGGCGAGGCGACAGCTTGCTTTTTCTTTTTCATTTTATTTTATTTTGTTGTAGTGTTTTTGTTTTTTTTTGTTTTTTTGCGTGTGTGTGGCCTTGGAGAGGCTGGTCTTGTCTGGCTTACGCTTTGGGTGCGTGTGTTGGTACTTTTTCGTTTTTTCTTGTTCTGCAGAGCAGGGGCGGGGCGGTGGGAACGGCTGGCTGGCTGTGCCCAGAGGAGGAGGAGACGCTGGCGGCGGGCCCGGCTCCTGGGGCTGCTGTTGCATGCGCTGTGCAAAGAAAGGAAGAGTGGGTTTGTTTGGCTGGTGAAGTGCATTATTTAAGTGTGGGCTTGCCGGCCTGGCTCCGATGCGCAGGTAGATAGATGCCGGCGGCGACCGCAGGCAGGCGCGTTGTGTGTACAGAGGGACGAGCCATGTGTTTTGCAAGCAGGACGTGGCGTGCCGAGTGGAGAGGAGGCGGCGGCTCGGCTCGGTTCGGCCCGGTCCGGCGGTGCCGCGCTGTTGTCGCGGACGTGAGCGCCCCCTGGCGGGCGGGTGGTTGGCGGCGGCGTGGTGGACGCGTGTGGCAGTTGTGTGCACGGGTTGCTTGGGCGAGTGAGCAGTGGCTGGCGGTGTTGGCGCGTCGTCGGGGAGGTATGTGTTGCGGCCGCGTCTGCTGCGCGCTGCGTCGTTGTGTCGACTGTGTGTGGGCGTGGGCACGTGTGCTCTGGCGAGGGCGTCGTAAAAAAGTGGGTCGCGGTGTGCGTGCGTAGCCCGTGATGATGTATTGTGCGTCGCGTCGTTGTGTGCGAAACGGATGCCGAGAGGTGTGTGGTGAGTGCGAAGCGCGAATGTGCGGCGTTTGGCGGTTTCGGTGTGTTTTCTGTTTTTGCGGCGTGAGAGTGGGGCTGGCTGGCTGGCTGGCTGGCTGGCTGTTTGTTGTTGGTGTTGCCTTGTGTGTGTAGGTTGATGGCGCGACGCGGAGGGGACGCCGTTTGCTGCGTGCCTTGCCTCGCGTGTGTTGGCGCGCCGTGCATGTGTTTGGGTCGTGGGGGCGGTGTTTTTGTTTGTATTTGGATTTTCATTTTTTGGCGTGTTGTGTCGTGTATGGCAAGGGCGAGAGGAGTAGTGCGGTAGTGTCGTTGCGGCACGGGCGTCTGGTGGGGCTGTGCGTCGTGGCGGGGAAGGTGTGTAGGTTGCGGCGATGCGGCGAGCCCAGCCCGTCGTTTGACGGTGTGCCGGGTGAGTTGCGCTGCGAATCGAGTGTGGCGGGAAGGGAGCTGCGTGGCGCCTGCGTCCGTTGGCAGCAGGGGCTGTGCCTTTTGAGAGTTTGTTTGATTTCGGGACGACGACGACGACGACTGGTTGGTTGGTGGGTGGGGTGGCGTGCACGTTTGTCGTACTGGGCGAGTCGATTGCCTGCCGGCTGGCGAAAGGTGCGCCGCCGCCCGTCTCTCGCGCTCTGTGTTGTTTTTTTTTTTTTTCTGTGTGTGTCGGCTGCGTTTTTGTTTGCGGTGCGCGCGAAGACGGTGGTGCCGAAAGTGTGCCGGCGTGGCGTTGCGACCGCGACGAGCCGCGGGCGCGCCATTTGGCTGGTGTTGCGTGAAGAGCGGCTGTGTACGGGTAGTGGCTGTAGCCGTACGTGTACGTGCACGTGCATCCGGCCCGGCCGCCAGCCCAGCCCAGCCCAGCCCAGCCCAGCCCAGCCCAGCCCAGCCCAGCCGAGTCGGGTGAGCGGAGGCCGACACGTGGTGGTGCTGTGCTCTCTCGGCTCGGGGGGGTTTGTGTGTGTGTGTGTGTGTGTGCGTGCGTGCGTGTGTGTCTCGTTCGCTCTCCGGAATCTGCTCGTTCTGCTGATCCCCGCCTGTCGGCGTCGTTTATTTTTACTTATTTATTTTTTACCTGTTGTTTGTTTTTCGACGTCGTCTTGCAGTTTTGTCCTTTGCGGCGTGCCGACGACCCGCCGCGCGACCTTATGAAACCCCAAAGCGTGGCGTGGCGTGGCGTGGCGTGGCCGAGCCGCAGCAGCTAAGGGGGTGCGGCCGCCTCGACGCCTTAACCTCCTAAACTTCTTTAAGCCGTTAACGCAGCCACCTAAACTAACGTAACCTAACGTAAGCCCTTAGGCCAACCCCCAAGTCGCCTTAACCTAACGTACGTGACCGCAACCTTAGCTTAACGCCTACGTTAAGACGTGACGTCACGTCAACGCTTAACCTAACCCTGACGCCTTCTTAGCCTAACCTGACGTAACCTAAGGTAAGGTAACCGTTGAAAGAAAGAAACCACCTTTGTTTTGACGTTGAGGCGTGTAAGGTCGGCTGTGAGGGCAGATTCGGTGTGTCTGTAGTTGGGGCTGGCTGGTAATTTATTTTGTTTGTTTGTTTATCGTTGTCTTGTTTTCGCCTGTGGCGGGGGGGTTGGCGCTCCGTCGGCCGGTGCCATGTTGCGCAGGCGGCGATCGTAAAAAAGTAGAAAAAAAAAAAGAAAAAAGAAAAAAAAAATGTGTTGGAAGGGCTGTGGGTGTTGGCGGGCGAGGCGAGAGGAGGAGGACGGCCCGCGGCCGTGGCCCGACGGCTGCGGGCCGATCGGGAAAACGGCGGAAGGCGATGGGGCGGCGGAGGTGCGTTTGTGCACGGCCGTCATCGCCGCACGACTCGGCTCGTGTGGCTGTGGCGCCGGCCGCGGTGGCCGGGCTGCCGCGGCGACGGTGTGGGAGTTTTGACGAAGGTTTGGCCATTGTGGCGGGTCGTCGGCTGGGGCTGTGGGGGCGGCATTTGGGCGGGGGCGGCGATTCTCGGCGGGCCGACCCAGGCTGTGGCGCGCGGTGGCTGCAGTTTGGCCGTGGTTTGCGGCGCCGCCGCGGCGACTGGTTGGCGACCGTGGTGTCGGTGTGTGTAGCCCCATCCTCGGTGGTTTGAATGGCGCGGGTGGTTGCGGCGCAGGTTGGGGGCTGCTCCGCGCAGGCTGTCGGACGTTGGGCGGTAGCAAGCGCGGGAGGCGCGGCGCGGCGGCGCGGCGGCGCGCCGAGTGGCGGCCGCTCTCTCGGCCGTCCGCGCCCGCCCGCGACACTGGCTGGGCCAGGCGCGTGCGCGATACGCGTCTAGTGT
>NW_026062606.1:35000-36360 GCF_023897955.1 Schistocerca gregaria | reverse complement strand
ACACTTGGATAACTGTGGTAATTCTAGAGCTAATACATGCAAACAGAGTCCCGACCAGAGATGGAAGGGACGCTTTTATTAGATCAAAACCAATCGGATTGGCTTGTCTGGTCCGTTTGCCTTGGTGACTCTGAATAACTTTGGGCTGATCGCACGGTCCTCGTACCGGCGACGCATCTTTCAAATGTCTGCCTTATCAACTGTCGATGGTAGGTTCTGCGCCTACCATGGTTGTAACGGGTAACGGGGAATCAGGGTTCGATTCCGGAGAGGGAGCCTGAGAAACGGCTACCACATCCAAGGAAGGCAGCAGGCGCGCAAATTACCCACTCCCGGCACGGGGAGGTAGTGACGAAAAATAACGATACGGGACTCATCCGAGGCCCCGTAATCGGAATGAGTACACTTTAAATCCTTTAACGAGTATCTATTGGAGGGCAAGTCTGGTGCCAGCAGCCGCGGTAATTCCAGCTCCAATAGCGTATATTAAAGTTGTTGCGGTTAAAAAGCTCGTAGTTGGATTTGTGTCCCACGCTGTTGGTTCACCGCCCGTCGGTGTTTAACTGGCATGTATCGTGGGACGTCCTGCCGGTGGGGCGAGCCGAAGGGGTGCTTTCGCGTCCCGAGGCGGACCCCGTTTAAATCCTACCAGGGTGCTCTTTGTTGAGTGTCTCGGTGGGCCGGCACGTTTACTTTGAACAAATTAGAGTGCTTAAAGCAGGCAAGCCCGCCTGAATACTGTGTGCATGGAATAATGGAATAGGACCTCGGTTCTATTTTGTTGGTTTTCGGAACCCGAGGTAATGATTAATAGGGACAGGCGGGAGCATTCGTATTGCGACGTTAGAGGTGAAATTCTTGGATCGTCGCAAGACGAACAGAAGCGAAAGCATTTGCCAAGTATGTTTTCATTAATCAAGAACGAAAGTTAGAGGTTCGAAGGCGATCAGATACCGCCCTAGTTCTAACCATAAACGATGCCAGCCAGCGATCCGCCGCAGTTCCTCCGATGACTCGGCGGGCAGCCTCCGGGAAACCAAAGCTTTTGGGTTCCGGGGGAAGTATGGTTGCAAAGCTGAAACTTAAAGGAATTGACGGAAGGGCACCACCAGGAGTGGAGCCTGCGGCTTAATTTGGCTCAACACGGGAAACCTCACCAGGCCCGGACACCGGAAGGATTGACAGATTGATAGCTCTTTCTTGATTCGGTGGGTGGTGGTGCATGGCCGTTCTTAGTTGGTGGAGCGATTTGTCTGGTTAATTCCGATAACGAACGAGACTCTAGCCTGCTAACTAGTCGCGTGACATCCTTCGTGCTGTCAGCGATTACTTTTCTTCTTAGAGGGACAGGCGGCTTCTA
>NW_026062606.1:25000-27500 GCF_023897955.1 Schistocerca gregaria | reverse complement strand
AGATTATCGCTTAACCTAACTGTGGCTGTACCAGATTATCGCTTAACCTAACTGTGGTTGTACCAGATTATCCCTTAACCTAACTCAATTTGTCCCTTAACCTAACTCAATTTGTCCCTTAACCTAACTCAATTTGTCCCTTAACCTAACTCAATTTGTCCCTTAACCTAACTCAATTTGTCCCTTAACCTAACTCAATTTGTCCCTTAACCTAACCTCAATTTGTCCTTAACCTAACTCATTTGTCCCTTAACTAACTCAATTTGTCCCTAACCTAACTCAATTTGTCCCTTAACCTAACTCAATTTGTCCCTTAACCTAACTCAATTTGTCCCTTAACCTAACTCAATTTGTCCCTTAACCTAACTCAATTTGTCCCTTAACCTAACTCAATTTGTCCCTTAACCTAACTCAATTTGTCCCTTAACCTAACTCAATTTGTCCTTAACCTAACTCAATTTGTCCCTTAACCTAACCCACGTTGTCCCTTAACCTAACCCACGTTGTCCCTTAACCTAACCCACGTTGTCCCTTAACCTAACCCACGTTGTCCCTTAACCTAACCCACGTTGTCCCTTAACCTAACCCACGTTGTCCCTTAACCTAACCCACGTTGTCCCTTAACGTAACCCACGTTGTCCCTTAACGTAACCCACGTTGTCCCTTAACGTAACCCACGTTGTCCCTTAACGTAACCCACGTTGTCCCTTAACCTAACCCACGTTGTCCCTTAACCTAACCCACGTTGTCCCTTAACCTAACCCACGTTGTCCCTTAACCTAACCCAGTTGTCCCTTAACCTAACCCACGTTGTCCCTTAACCTAACCCACGTTGTCCCTTAACCTAACCCACGTTGTCCCTTAACCTAACCCACGTTGTCCCCTTAACCTAACCCACGTTGTCCCTTAACCTAACCCACGTTGTCCCTTAACCTAACCCACGTTGTCCCTTAACCTAACCCACGTTGTCCCTTAACCCTAACCCACGTTGTCCCTTAACCTAACCCACGTTGTCCCTTAACCTAACCCACGTTGTCCCTTAACCTAACCCACGTTGTCCCTTAACCTAACCCACGTTGTCCCTTAACCTAACCCACGTTGTCCCTTAACCTAACCCACGTTGTCCCTTTGCCTAACATAGTTCACTGCTCGGAATCTCTGGTGTCGTTGTTATCCTCATGTAGATGTCTTGCGAGTGTTGCTTACTTTCCACATATTCCCGCTATCCACTGTCAATTGTACTGCAATAGGACTATATCGCCCCCCCCCCCCCCCCCCCTCTGCCCCTCTCTTTGTGTCTCCGTCCTCTCAAGCTGGTCGGTCTGGCGTTTGAGTGTTAAATGAGCCTCGCAGCTGTTCAGTTGCGTTCAGATGTCGACGCCCTCAGTGTACGTCGTGGTATGGTCTGTGTCCATTGTCCGCTGATGTCGTACGCGTAACCCACACGCTGTACCGATCATCGGTAGTTACGTACAGAGTGAAAGTAGTGTGATACGTGTGACCGTACGCTGGCTGTGCCCAACGGTGTCGAATCTCAATTTCCATATGTTGTGCTCGATGCTACTTGTCTCGTCTCCCAATAACAGCTAGGTTGCACTGTGGTACGCCGTAGAGGCGTGTGGGAGGAACGTACGAACGCATTGTATGTCACCCTGGGTCGCTGGGGGTGGTGGTGCGGTGAGTCAGGTCAGGTCAGCGTGAGCCGTGTGATGTAGTGACGCGTGTATTCCGACTTTGTCGTATTGCCTCACACAAAGTGCTACCCTGGTGGACCGCGTTCCATATCTGGGACATGCCGCAGATGCCGGTTGACAGTGGATCGCGGAAGGGACATCGCATACGTGCGCGGGCCACCTTCCACGTGTTCTCTTCTGCACATGTCGCAGTGTGTATGTGGTCTGATGTAGCGTGTCGTGACACATGACATCCTGGCATGCAAGAATTGTTGAATTCGCAAATGTAGGTGGACATCTACGTTTACTGCCCAAGATACGCAAATGAACTGGAAATCCGTTGTTGAGCGGTTGTTCACGCTGGAGGTGAATCTGTGATGGCGACGATCGGTACAGCTATTAACCGGTTGTTTCAGCGGTACCCGCCACATCCACACACGTGACTAGGCCCATGTGGGTATGAAGCGATACGCGGCGGTGGCTTGGTGGGACTGTTCCCGGCCGGTGAAGGGGGGCCGCCCGGCGTGTTGGCCGCGCGCTGCGTGGGCGCACGCGCAACAGGCGGCTGGTGGGGGGCGCCGAGTGGCAGGAGCGCCAGCCGACGGGCTCGGCAGGCGGCGCAGCTACGCTGCGGCGCACCCTGCACGCGGCGCCTGGCGGCCAAAGTTGGTTCAGCCGAGCCCGGTGCGAAGCGCGGTGGACATCTGCAGTGTGCTGGTCTGATTGAGGACTGTGTGCGTTGAGGATGCGCCGCCGCCTGGCACTCGGCGCCGCGACGCCGTCTGCTGCTCGGTCGCCCCAGCGGTTCTCGCAGGTGGTTTGTATCG
>NW_026062606.1:12500-15000 GCF_023897955.1 Schistocerca gregaria | reverse complement strand
TAACCTAACCCACGTTGTCCCTTAACGTAACCCACGTTGTCCCTTAACGTAACCCACGTTGTCCCTTAACCTAACCCACGTTGTCCCTTAACCTAACCCACGTTGTCCCTTAACCTAACCCACGTTGTCCCTTAACCTAACCCACGTTGTCCCTTAACCTAACCCACGTTGTCCCTTAACCTAACCCACGTTGTCCCTTAACCTAACCCACGTTGTCCCTTAACCTAACCCACGTTGTCCCTTAACCTAACCCACGTTGTCCCTTAACCTAACCCACGTTGTCCCTTAACCTAACCCACGTTGTCCCTTAACCTAACCCACGTTGTCCCTTAACCTAACCCACGTTGTCCCTTAACCTAACCCACGTTGTCCCTTAACCTAACCCACGTTGTCCCTTAACCTAACCCACGTTGTCCCTTAACCTAACCCACGTTGTCCCTTAACCTAACCCACGTTGTCCCTTTGCCTAACATAGTTCACTGCTCGGAATCTCTGGTGTCGTTGTTATCCTCATGTAGATGTCTTGCGAGTGTTGCTTACTTTCCACATATTCCCGCTATCCACTGTCAATTGTACTGCAATAGGACTATATCGCCCCCCCCCCCCCCCCTCTGCCCCTCTCTTTGTGTCTCCGTCCTCTCAAGCTGGTCGGTCTGGCGTTTGAGTGTTAAATGAGCCTCGCAGCTGTTCAGTTGCGTTCAGATGTCGACGCCCTCAGTGTACGTCGTGGTATGGTCTGTGTCCATTGTCCGCTGATGTCGTACGCGTAACCCACACGCTGTACCGATCATCGGTAGTTACGTACAGAGTGAAGTAGTGTGATACGTGTGACCGTACGCTGGCTGTGCCCAACGGTGTCGAATCTCAATTTCCATATGTTGTGCTCGATGCTACTTGTCTCGTCTCCCAATAACAGCTAGGTTGCACTGTGGTACGCCGTAGAGGCGTGTGGGAGGAACGTACGAACGCATTGTATGTCACCCTGGGTCGCTGGGGGTGGTGGTGCGGTGAGTCAGGTCAGGTCAGCGTGAGCCGTGTGATGTAGTGACGCGTGTATTCCGACTTTGTCGTATTGCCTCACACAAAGTGCTACCCTGGTGGACCGCGTTCCATATCTGGGACATGCCGCAGATGCCGGTTGACAGTGGATCGCGGAAGGGACATCGCATACGTGCGCGGGCCACCTTCCACGTGTTCTCTTCTGCACATGTCGCAGTGTGTATGTGGTCTGATGTAGCGTGTCGTGACACATGACATCCTGGCATGCAAGAATTGTTGAATTCGCAAATGTAGGTGGACATCTACGTTTACTGCCCAAGATACGCAAATGAACTGGAAATCCGTTGTTGAGCGGTTGTTCACGCTGGAGGTGAATCTGTGATGGCGACGATCGGTACAGCTATTAACCGGTTGTTTCAGCGGTACCCGCCACATCCACACACGTGACTAGGCCCATGTGGGTATGAAGCGATACGCGGCGGTGGCTTGGTGGGACTGTTCCCGGCCGGTGAAGGGGGGCCGCCCGGCGTGTTGGCCGCGCGCTGCGTGGGCGCACGCGCAACAGGCGGCTGGTGGGGGGCGCCGAGTGGCAGGAGCGCCAGCCGACGGGCTCGGCAGGCGGCGCAGCTACGCTGCGGCGCACCCTGCACGCGGCGCCTGGCGGCCAAAGTTGGTTCAGCCGAGCCCGGTGCGAAGCGCGGTGGACATCTGCAGTGTGCTGGTCTGATTGAGGACTGTGTGCGTTGAGGATGCGCCGCCGCCTGGCACTCGGCGCCGCGACGCCGTCTGCTGCTCGGTCGCCCCAGCGGTTCTCGCAGGTGGTTTGTATCGCAGTTGTGCGGACGTGTTGGCGCGTGCGCTGTGCTGGGAGAGTTCGCTTCTGCACCCAAGTGGGGCTTTGCCCTTGTGTGGCGCTGGCGTTGGAGCTGCCGGTCACCATAGGTGGCGCGTGTTGTCTCCCGCCGGCAATGCCACGACAGCACGCTCCCGGGCCTCTGTCGGCAGCGGCAAGCTCAGTTGGGAGCAAGGGTGTTCGCACTAAAACCGTCTACTCGCCTAACTCCGGGCGATTGCGCCTCTCTCGAAACCGACCAAGTACCTAGGACGGCGCTGCGCGCCGCCGGGACCTGAGAGGGTTTCGAGGTGTATCGTGCAGGGGAGCTCGGCCTCCTCCTGTTTGCAGAATAATTGAGCGGACGCTTGCGTGTTCGCGCGGGCCCCCGGGACACACTCCCGGGCGGCCGGCTGCTCAGCTCTAGTTGACGCAGCTCCCTGGTTGATCCTGCCAGTAGTCATATGCTTGTCTCAAAGATTAAGCCATGCATGTCTCAGTACAAGCCGCATTAAGGTGAAACCGCGAATGGCTCATTAAATCAGTTATGGTTCCTTAGATCGTACCCACGTTACTTGGATAACTGTGGTAATTCTAGAGCTAATACATGCAAACAGAGTCCCGACCAGAGATGGAAGGGACGCTTTTATTAGATCAAAACCAATCGGA
>NW_026062606.1:0-5000 GCF_023897955.1 Schistocerca gregaria | reverse complement strand
TATCTTGCGTCTCATGAAGAGTTATATCAAGTATGCCAAATTCCCGCTGTCCCTATACATGCAGTAAGTTCGTCATGGGCGCTGGCCGGCAGGCCGCGAGACCTGACGCCCGGCGGCAAAGAGTGCCCCTCTGAGGATATAGATGTTCCGTTCCGCCGCACAATGGTGACGGTGACCGCTGCCTGCGGTGGCAACGCTGGGCAGAGTCGATACTCGCCGTGTGGTGGAAGGTAAACATTATGCGGTACATCAGTACTTTCCTAATAGTTCGGTCGTCTCACGGCACTGCTTAGTAAATGATGCAAGGCCACATATAGATGATTTATGCGAATGTCCCTATACGTGCTGTAAGACTGGGCACACAACGTGAATCGCACGTCAGCCACACACTCGAACATGCACCACTCTCGGCCTGCAACGGAGACACACAATACGTAAACATCTGGAATGCGACAATGTCGAGTGCATCCTCTCTGCCACATTGCACCGTCGACACTATGATAACCAGAGCAGTAGGTCCACCTATAAAAGCACAATACCCCACTCCTCCGACAACTACCATTGCTCAGATAAACCAACACCACCAACACACATCCTACACAGAGGGGCACCAAATATCACCCCCCCGCCCTCGTGTTATACCACATGAAAAATTGCAGAAGTGAGAGACACAGACCCGCCAGCCTCTTGCTACAAGCATCGAACCGACGTGACATATCTGACGGTGACTCAGGCATCCGCGTACTGCCACAACTATCCACCCCCCCCCCCCCACTCTCTCTCTGCCCCCTTCCCACACAATACCGAATTTAACCAACTTTATCGCTTAACCTAACTGTGGCTGTACCAGATTATCGCTTAACCTAACTGTGGCTGTACCAGATTATCGCTTAACCTAACTGTGGCTGTACCAGATTATCGCTTAACCTAACTGTGGCTGTACCAGATTATCGCTTAACCTAACTGTGGCTGTACCAGATTATCGCTTAACCTAACTGTGGCTGTACCAGATTATCGCTTAACCTAACTGTGGCTGTACCAGATTATCGCTTAACCTAACTGTGGCTGTACCAGATTATCGCTTAACCTAACTGTGGCTGTACCAGATTATCGCTTAACCTAACTGTGGCTGTACCAGATTATCGCTTAACCTAACTGTGGCTGTACCAGATTATCGCTTAACCTAACTGTGGCTGTACCAGATTATCGCTTAACCTAACTGTGGCTGTACCAGATTATCGCTTAACCTAACTGTGGCTGTACCAGATTATCGCTTAACCTAACTGTGGCTGTACCAGATTATCGCTTAACCTAACTGTGGTTGTACCAGATTATCCCTTAACCTAACTCAATTTGTCCCTTAACCTAACTCAATTTGTCCCTTAACCTAACTCAATTTGTCCCTTAACCTAACTCAATTTGTCCCTTAACCTAACTCAATTTGTCCCTTAACCTAACTCAATTTGTCCCTTAACCTAACTCAATTTGTCCCTTAACCTAACTCAATTTGTCCCTTAACCTAACTCAATTTGTCCCTTAACCTAACTCAATTTGTCCCTTAACCTAACTCAATTTGTCCCTTAACCTAACTCAATTTGTCCCTTAACCTAACTCAATTTGTCCCTTAACCTAACTCAATTTGTCCCTTAACCTAACTCAATTTGTCCCTTAACCTAACTCAATTTGTCCCTTAACCTAACTCAATTTGTCCCTTAACCTAACTCAATTTGTCCCTTAACCTAACCCACGTTGTCCCTTACCTAACCCACGTTGTCCCTTAACCTAACCCACGTTGTCCCTTAACCTAACCCACGTTGTCCCTTAACCTAACCCACGTTGTCCCTTAACCTAACCCACGTTGTCCCTTAACCTAACCCACGTTGTCCCTTAACGTAACCCACGTTGTCCCTTAACGTAACCCACGTTGTCCCTTAACGTAACCCACGTTGTCCCTTAACGTAACCCACGTTGTCCCTTAACCTAACCCACGTTGTCCCTTAACCTAACCCACGTTGTCCCTTAACCTAACCCACGTTGTCCCTTAACCTAACCCACGTTGTCCCTTAACCTAACCCACGTTGTCCCTTAACCTAACCCACGTTGTCCCTTAACCTAACCCACGTTGTCCCTTAACCTAACCCACGTTGTCCCTTAACCTAACCCACGTTGTCCCTTAACCTAACCCACGTTGTCCCTTAACCTAACCCACGTTGTCCCTTAACCTAACCCACGTTGTCCCTTAACCTAACCCACGTTGTCCCTTAACCTAACCCACGTTGTCCCTTAACCTAACCCACGTTGTCCCTTAACCTAACCCACGTTGTCCCTTTGCCTAACATAGTTCACTGCTCGGAATCTCTGGTGTCGTTGTTATCCTCATGTAGATGTCTTGCGAGTGTTGCTTACTTTCCACATATTCCCGCTATCCACTGTCAATTGTACTGCAATAGGACTATATCGCCCCCCCCCCCCCCCCTCTGCCCCTCTCTTTGTGTCTCCGTCCTCTCAAGCTGGTCGGTCTGGCGTTTGAGTGTTAAATGAGCCTCGCAGCTGTTCAGTTGCGTTCAGATGTCGACGCCCTCAGTGTACGTCGTGGTATGGTCTGTGTCCATTGTCCGCTGATGTCGTACGCGTAACCCACACGCTGTACCGATCATCGGTAGTTACGTACAGAGTGAAGTAGTGTGATACGTGTGACCGTACGCTGGCTGTGCCCAACGGTGTCGAATCTCAATTTCCATATGTTGTGCTCGATGCTACTTGTCTCGTCTCCCAATAACAGCTAGGTTGCACTGTGGTACGCCGTAGAGGCGTGTGGGAGGAACGTACGAACGCATTGTATGTCACCCTGGGTCGCTGGGGGTGGTGGTGCGGTGAGTCAGGTCAGGTCAGCGTGAGCCGTGTGATGTAGTGACGCGTGTATTCCGACTTTGTCGTATTGCCTCACACAAAGTGCTACCCTGGTGGACCGCGTTCCATATCTGGGACATGCCGCAGATGCCGGTTGACAGTGGATCGCGGAAGGGACATCGCATACGTGCGCGGGCCACCTTCCACGTGTTCTCTTCTGCACATGTCGCAGTGTGTATGTGGTCTGATGTAGCGTGTCGTGACACATGACATCCTGGCATGCAAGAATTGTTGAATTCGCAAATGTAGGTGGACATCTACGTTTACTGCCCAAGATACGCAAATGAACTGGAAATCCGTTGTTGAGCGGTTGTTCACGCTGGAGGTGAATCTGTGATGGCGACGATCGGTACAGCTATTAACCGGTTGTTTCAGCGGTACCCGCCACATCCACACACGTGACTAGGCCCATGTGGGTATGAAGCGATACGCGGCGGTGGCTTGGTGGGACTGTTCCCGGCCGGTGAAGGGGGGCCGCCCGGCGTGTTGGCCGCGCGCTGCGTGGGCGCACGCGCAACAGGCGGCTGGTGGGGGGCGCCGAGTGGCAGGAGCGCCAGCCGACGGGCTCGGCAGGCGGCGCAGCTACGCTGCGGCGCACCCTGCACGCGGCGCCTGGCGGCCAAAGTTGGTTCAGCCGAGCCCGGTGCGAAGCGCGGTGGACATCTGCAGTGTGCTGGTCTGATTGAGGACTGTGTGCGTTGAGGATGCGCCGCCGCCTGGCACTCGGCGCCGCGACGCCGTCTGCTGCTCGGTCGCCCCAGCGGTTCTCGCAGGTGGTTTGTATCGCAGTTGTGCGGACGTGTTGGCGCGTGCGCTGTGCTGGGAGAGTTCGCTTCTGCACCCAAGTGGGGCTTTGCCCTTGTGTGGCGCTGGCGTTGGAGCTGCCGGTCACCATAGGTGGCGCGTGTTGTCTCCCGCCGGCAATGCCACGACAGCACGCTCCCGGGCCTCTGTCGGCAGCGGCAAGCTCAGTTGGGAGCAAGGGTGTTCGCACTAAAACCGTCTACTCGCCTAACTCCGGGCGATTGCGCCTCTCTCGAAACCGACCAAGTACCTAGGACGGCGCTGCGCGCCGCCGGGACCTGAGAGGGTTTCGAGGTGTATCGTGCAGGGGAGCTCGGCCTCCTCCTGTTTGCAGAATAATTGAGCGGACGCTTGCGTGTTCGCGCGGGCCCCCGGGACACACTCCCGGGCGGCCGGCTGCTCAGCTCTAGTTGACGCAGCTCCCTGGTTGATCCTGCCAGTAGTCATATGCTTGTCTCAAAGATTAAGCCATGCATGTCTCAGTACAAGCCGCATTAAGGTGAAACCGCGAATGGCTCATTAAATCAGTTATGGTTCCTTAGATCGTACCCACGTTACTTGGATAACTGTGGTAATTCTAGAGCTAATACATGCAAACAGAGTCCCGACCAGAGATGGAAGGGACGCTTTTATTAGATCAAAACCAATCGGATTGGCTTGTCTGGTCCGTTTGCCTTGGTGACTCTGAATAACTTTGGGCTGATCGCACGGTCCTCGTACCGGCGACGCATCTTTCAAATGTCTGCCTTATCAACTGTCGATGGTAGGTTCTGCGCCTACCATGGTTGTAACGGGTAACGGGGAATCAGGGTTCGATTCCGGAGAGGGAGCCTGAGAAACGGCTACCACATCCAAGGAAGGCAGCAGGCGCGCAAATTACCCACTCCCGGCACGGGGAGGTAGTGACGAAAAATAACGATACGGGACTCATCCGAGGCCCCGTAATCGGAATGAGTACACTTTAAATCCTTTAACGAGTATCTATTGGAGGGCAAGTCTGGTGCCAGCAGCCGCGGTAATTCCAGCTCCAATAGCGTATATTAAAGTTGTTGCGGTTAAAAAGCTCGTAGTTGGATTTGTGTCCCACGCTGTTGGTTCACCGCCCGTCGGTGTTTAACTGGCATGTATCGTGGGACGTCCTGCCGGTGGGGCGAGCCGAAGGGGTGCTTTCGCGTCCCGAGGCGGACCCCGTTTAAATCCTACCAGGGTGCTCTTTGTTGAGTGTCTCGGTGGGCCGGCACGTTTACTTTGAACAAATTAGAGTGCTTAAACACGCGATCTAGTGT
>NW_026062605.1:0-27740 GCF_023897955.1 Schistocerca gregaria | reverse complement strand
ACACACGCGAGACAGATCGGCCTGTCATTCTTCTTCTTCTTCAAGCGTCTCAACCACAATAATATAAAAAACAAGAAAGCAAGGCAAGCTCCTCACCCGGCGCTAGCGAGTCGGCTACGGTTGTGGCGCCCCAGCGCGCGCGCCGCCCCCCTATATAGACTCTGGGGCCCCGCGGCCCGCCCTCCCCTCCCCCCACCACCGCGCACCGAGGGCATATAAGCGCAGCACCCGGGGCGCGCGGGCCCGTTGTCAAGGCAGCACCGGACGCCGTCGCGCACGCATATCCTCCACGCCGCATCCGCATCCGCAGTAGCCATGGCCGGACAAAGCAAACGGCCCGCAAGTCCACCGGCGGAAAGGCGCCGCGCAAACAGCTCGCCACCAAGGCGGCGAGGAAGAGCGCGCCCGCCACCGGCGGCGTCAAGAAGCCCCACCGCTACAGGCCGGGCACCGTCGCCCTGCGAGAAATCAGGCGCTACCAGAAGAGCACAGAGCTGCTCATCCGCAAGCTGCCATTCCAGCGCCTAGTGCGCGAGATCGCCCAGGACTTCAAGACCGACCTGCGCTTCCAGAGCTCCGCAGTCATGGCCCTGCAGGAGGCCAGCGAGGCCTACCTCGTCGGCCTCTTCGAAGACACCAACCTGTGCGCAATCCACGCAAGCGAGTCCACCATCATGCCCAAGGACATCCAGCTCGCGCGCCGCATCCGCGGCGAGCGCGCCTAAACCCGCACACCGCCAAACAAACAAAACGGCCCTTTTCAGGGCCACTAACGTCTCTCCGTCGCGAGCAAAACTTTGTCGGTCGCAACGACTAGTTCCCCACTCACTCTCCAGTCCAGTCCAGTCGTCCCACCCCGGCCCGGCCCGGCCCGGCGCCGCCGTTTCCAAAAAAAAAAAAAAAAAAAAAAAAAGCACCGCACCGGCCGAGCCAAGTCGCAAGCGTCAATAGCGCCACCCACACAGGCCACGGCACAAAACGTGACGCCCGGAAAGCAAAGCAAAGCAAAGCAAAAAAGACTATTCCAAAACCACCACCAAGACAAACAAACAAACGCGGCGCAAAATAATAGGTAAAAATAATAAAAGTAAAATACACTTTATGTAACACCAACCGCGGCGCCGCCGCCCACGCCGCCAACGACCCCACAATCCAACCACCGCGGCACGCAAACACCATCCACACATGAAACAAACAAACAAACGCCAGCAAGCAAGACAGACAGACAAGGCAACCGACCGACCACGACACGACAATCAACACCTTCCCGACGTGCTTTGATGGCCCTGAGAAGGGCCGTTTTTTGTTTTTGTCCGGGACCGCGCGACAGCCTCTGGTTGCGCGCCGGCCACCCAGGCGACGGTGTCAACCGCCAACCCTTCCCTGCCCTTTTTACTTCTTCTTCTTGGGCGAAGCCTTCGCCTTAGACGGCGTCGCCGTCGCCTTCTTCGGGCGCGGCGCCTTCGGCTTCTTCGTCGGAACCTTGGCGGCCTTCTTCGCCTTCGACGGCGACTTGGCCTTGGCCGGCTTGGCCGCAGCCGCCTTCTTCGCACCCGCGGGAGCGGCCGACGCCGCAGACGCCTTCTTGGCGGCGCCCGCCTTCCGACCGGTCGCCGCCTTCACGCCGCCAGCCTTCTTTGCGCCGGCCGCACGGGCCCCCTTCTTCTCCTTGCTGGCCGGAGCGGCGCGCTTCTTCTTCGCACCACCGCCGCCACCACGAGCCTTGCCGCCCTCGGCCGCCCCGCCGCCGGCGCCGGCAAGCTTGAAAGAGCCCGACGCGCCCTTCCCCTTCGTCTGCACCAGCTCGCCAGCCACGACGGCCGACTTGAGGTACTTCTTGATAAAGGGCGCCAGCTTCTCCGCGTCCAGCTTGTAGTGCGCGGCAATGTACTTCTTGATCGCCTGCAGCGACGACCCGCCGCGCTCCTTCAGACTCTTGATGGCGGCCGTCACCATCTCAGAGGTGCGCGGGTGCGCAGGCTTGGCGCGCGGCTTCTTCGCAGACGACGCAGACTTGGCCTTCTTCGTAGTGCCGGTGGCGGCGGGTGCCGCGGCAGTCTCGTTCGTAGCCGCCTGGTCTGCCATCTTTTGCCTGTTCTCTTTTCTTTTTTTCCCCTTGGTTTCGCTTCCTTCTCTCCTTCGACGACGCACAACAGCGAGGGGCGCGCAGCAGAGAATAGCCGCGCACGCGCCTGGCCCAGCCAGTGTCGCGGGCGGGCGCGGACGGCCGAGAGAGCGGCCGCCACTCGGCGCGCCGCCGCGCCGCCGCGCCGCGCCTCCCGCGCTTGCTACCGCCCAACGTCCGACAGCCTGCGCGGAGCAGCCCCCAACCTGCGCCGCAACCACCCGCGCCATTCAAACCACCGAGGATGGGGCTACACACACCGACACCACGGTCGCCAACCAGTCGCCGCGGCGGCGCCGCAAACCACGGCCAAACTGCAGCCACCGCGCGCCACAGCCTGGGTCGGCCCGCCGAGAATCGCCGCCCCCGCCCAAATGCCGCCCCCACAGCCCCAGCCGACGACCCGCCACAATGGCCAAACCTTCGTCAAAACTCCCACACCGTCGCCGCGGCAGCCCGGCCACCGCGGCCGGCGCCACAGCCACACGAGCCGAGTCGTGCGGCGATGACGGCCGTGCACAAACGCACCTCCGCCGCCCCATCGCCTTCCGCCGTTTTCCCGATCGGCCCGCAGCCGTCGGGCCACGGCCGCGGGCCGTCCTCCTCCTCTCGCCTCGCCCGCCAACACCCACAGCCCTTCCAACACATTTTTTTTTCTTTTTTTTTTTTTTTTTACTTTTTTACGATCGCCGCCTGCGCAACATGGCACCGGCCGACGGAGCGCCAACCCCCCCGCCACAGGCGAAAACAAAACAACGATAAACAAACAAACAAAATAAATTTACCAGCCAGCCCCAACTACAGACACACCGAATCTGCCCTCACAGCCGACCTTACACGCCTCAACGTCAAAACAAAGGTGGTTTCTTTCTTTCAACGGTTACCTTACCTTAGGTTACGTCAGGTTAGGCTAAGAAGGCGTCAGGGTTAGGTTAAGCGTTGACGTGACGTCACGTCTTAACGTAGGCGTTAAGCTAAGGTTGCGGTCACGTACGTTAGGTTAAGGCGACTTGGGGGTTGGCCTAAGGGCTTAGGTTAGGTTACGTTAGTTTAGGTGGCTGCGTTAACGGCTTAAAGAAGTTTAGGAGGTTAAGGCGTCGAGGCGGCCGCACCCCCTTAGCTGCTGCGGCTCGGCCACGCCACGCTTTGGGGTTTCATAAGGTCGCGCGGCGGGTCGTCGGCACGCCGCAAAGGACAAAACTGCAAGACGACGTCGAAAAACAAACAACAGGTAAAAAATAAATAAGTAAAAATAAACGACGCCGACAGGCGGGGATCAGCAGAACGAGCAGATTCCGGAGAGCGAACGAGACACACACACACACACACACACACACACACACACACACACACACACACACGCACGCACGCACGCACGCACACACACACAAACCCCCCCGAGCCGAGAGAGCACAGCACCACCACGTGTCGGCCTCCGCTCACCCGACTCGGCTGGGCTGGGCTGGGCTGGCGGCCGGGCCGGATGCACGTACACGTACGGCTACAGCCACTACCCGTACACAGCCGCTCTTCACGCAACACCAGCCAAATGGCGCGCCCGCGGCTCGTCGCGGTCGCGGTCGCGGTCGCGGTCGCAACGCCACGCCGGCACACTTTCGGCACCACCGTTTTCGCGCGCACCGCAAACAAAAACGCAGCCGACACACACAGAAAAAAAAAAAAAAAACAACACAGAGCGCGAGAGACGGGCGGCGGCGGCGCACCTTTCGCCAGCCGGCAGGCAATCGACTCGCCCAGTACGACAAACGTGCACGCCACCCCACCCACCAACCAACCAACCAACCAACCAGTCGTCGTCGTCGTCGTCGTCCCGAAATCAAACAAACTCTCAAAAGCACAGCCCCTGCTGCCAACGGACGCAGGCGCCACGCAGCTCCCTTCCCGCCACACTCGATTCGCAGCGCAACTCACCCGGCACACCGTCAAACGACGGGCTGGGCTCGCCGCATCGCCGCAACCTACACACCTTCCCCGCCACGACGCACAGCCCCACCAGACGCCCGTGCCGCAACGACACTACTGCACTACCACTACCGCACTACTCCTCTCGCCCTTGCCATACACGACACAACACGCCAAAAAATGAAAATCCAAATACAAACAAAAACACCGCCCCCACGACCCAAACACACGCGAGGCAAGGCACGCAGCAAACGGCGTCCCCTCCGCGTCGCGCCATCAACCTACACACACAAGGCAACCAACAACAAACAGCCAGCCAGCCCCACTCTCACGCCGCAAAAACAGAAAACACACCGAAACCGCCAAACGCCGCACATTCGCGCTTCGCACTCACCACACACCTCTCGGCATCCGTTTCGCACACAACGACGCGACGCACAATACATCATCACGGGCTACGCACGCACACCGCGACCCACTTTTTTACGACGCCCTCGGCAGAGCACACGTGCCCACGCCCACACACAGTCGACACAACGACGCAGCGCGCAGCAGACGCGGCCGCAACACATACCTCCCCGACGACGCGCCAACACCGCCAGCCACTGCTCACTCGCCCAAGCAACCCGTGCACACAACTGCCACACGCGTCCACCACGCCGCCGCCAACCACCCGCCCGCCAGGGGGCGCTCACGTCCGCGACAACAGCGCGGCACCGCCGGACCGGGCCGAACCGAGCCGAGCCGCCGCCTCCTCTCCACTCGGCACGCCACGTCCTGCTTGCAAAACACATGGCTCGTCCCTCTGTACACACAACGCGCCTGCCTGCGGTCGCCGCCGGCATCTATCTACCTGCGCATCGGAGCCAGGCCGGCAAGCCCACACTTAAATAATGCACTTCACCAGCCAAACAAACCCACTCTTCCTTTCTTTGCACAGCGCATGCAACAGCAGCCCCAGGAGCCGGGCCCGCCGCCAGCGTCTCCTCCTCCTCTGGGCACAGCCAGCCAGCCGTTCCCACCGCCCCGCCCCTGCTCTGCAGAACAAGAAAAAAACGAAAAAGTACCAACACACGCACCCAAAGCGTAAGCCACACAAGACCAGCCTCTCCAAGGCCACACACACGCAAAAAAAAACAAAAAAAAAAAAACAAAAACACTACAACAAAATAAAATAAAATGAAAAAGAAAAAGCAAGCTGTCGCCTCGCCCCCGCCCGTCCCCCCACCCCACCACATTCGCCCCCTCCGCTTGTTTTCCTTTCTACAATTTCCCTCTTTTCCACCCAATATCCCGCCGCGGTTTACGGGCACCGGCCGATTTTGCGCCCGCCCACATGTGTGCCTACTCCCCACCACCATTCCCTCCGCAGCCCGCAGCCCGCTTTTCCCCCCTCCCTGCCCACACCACACCGACGGTGCTGACGTCGACACGCACCCAAGACAGGGGCCACGACCGTCTTTTTTCCTGGGCCCATCCCCGCACCGCACCTCCTTCCAATCATCAACGCTGTGGCGCCTGTGTCCGCGCGAGACGCGTGCGCGCCGCCTCTCTCAACATCCGTCCGCCGTCCGCCGTCCGCCGTCCGGCCCCGTTTTTCGGCCCCCAGGCCATCCGTCAACCACCACTGCCCCTGCCCCTGCCCCTGCCCGCCCCGCACCACACCACACACCGCTGCTTGCCCCGGCCGTTGCCACCAAAGGCGCCAACCGCAGCCCGCGCGCGCCAGAAACTACAGGGACCCAGCCGACCGACGAAAATCAGAGCAATTGGCCGGGAGGATCAAAAAGAGAGCTCCGAAAACCACCGTAGCGAGGCGTGGGAGGAAACGTTACGAGAAGCAGGAAGGGACCAGGAAAAATTCTGGAAATTTCTTAAAACTCGTAAACTAGACACGAAACATCTACATCTACATGGGGAAGGAACGACCCCACAGACCGAGCTGAAGCACTGGCGGATTCACTAGAAAGGCAATTCCAAGCACCAGAAGCGGTAGATGACGAAACTGATGACCACCAGGAAATGGTACTCAGAAGGGTAAAACCGCATCCTAAGTGCCCCGATCAGAACATCTTTCACAATCCAATAAACGCAGAAACCCCGTATCTTATCACATCACAAACATACACACATCCTAAGAAGGCATCAGGCCCAGATTCCATCAAACCGCAACTACTACATCACCTACCTCCAGCAACTATCAATTATCTATCTAACATCAATATATAATGCTTGCTTCAGACTAAACTACTTGGAAACAGGCCCGAGTCATCACATTACCAAAGCCAAACAAGGACTTATTATTTCCGCAAAACTATAGGCCAACTTCCTTGGAAAGGTCCTCGGAAAGCTCATTCAAACTGAACTGAAGAAATTCAATTCTTAAAGGATAACAACATAATCATCCCACAACAATTCCGATTCCGCGAAGAACACAGCACCACCCACCAGGTGACCAGACTAGTCGAGCACATATGTCAGGCCAGAAACATTAGACACAGTACTGGAGCAGTCCTGCTTGACATCGGATAACGCCTTATCTACAAGCTCCACCAGTACAACTGCCCCATCCACATTATTGCTTCTTTTCTCCGCAACGGAGCATTCTATGTCCATGTACCAGGAGCGGCAAGTAACACTAGATCCATAGAGGCTGGAGTCCCGCAAGGCTCAGTGCTGGGGCCCATTCTCTACTCAATATACACAAACAAACAGCTGGGAGGACACTTGTCACTATTTGCAGACGACACTGCAGTCTACCGCAGCAGTTCTAACCTGCAATATAGAGTCACAAAAATAGAGCAACACCTACAATCCATCCAGAAATGGGCTAACCAATGGAAACAAAAAACAATAAACGCGGAGAAAACCCAAGCAATACAATACGATTCACATTCAAAAAGAATACCTCCTAACCTGCATATACGCCTCAGAAATAACAATCTTCCATGGTCAGGCACAATAAAGTATCTAGGCATCAAGCTGGACAAGAGGTTGACATTTAGAGACCATGTTACACACGTTTGTAACAAGGCTGCAGCAGCAATATTCAGACTGTACCCAATCATCAAAGGAAACAGAATAAATATGCGCGCCAAAAAGAAAATCTTCAAAACCGTCATAGGAACCAGCCATCACTTACGGCTCTGAAAATCTGGTCAATGGCCGCAGACACCAAACATAACAAGAGTAAAAAAGGGTGCAGAACAAATACTTCAGAATTACTGCTGATGCCGGCCGGTACCAGACAAACCGAGACATATACACAAACCATAACATACTCAATCAAAATCCCGGAAATCATCCAAAGAAAAATCCATAAAGTTGTTTTTGTTGTTTTTTTTTTTTTTTTTTTTTTTTTTTTTTTTTTTTTTTTCCCACCAAACCACGGATTCGAACCACCCACTCATCAGAAATCTGGGACAAAATCCACCCGACCCAAGAACGACATTTCCCATCACGACAAAACACCACAAACTACAACATACCATGATAAACAAAAATAAAATACAAACACCATAACACTCACTCAAACAACAAACATCTACACACACCCAAGAGACCCATCATTTTGTTACCCAACATAATCAGACAGAAGGCAGGGATCAAGGACAGATCCGGTCCTTCGAGTACAGGGGGTAAAAAATACCCATCAGACCAGCTCTCTCTCTCTCTCTCTCTCTCTCTCTCTCTCTCTCCTCCTCGCTTCTCCGTGCCGACGCTGCCCCGCACACGCGTTCGCGTTCGCGCTCGCGTTCGGCCGACACCACACGACAGGTCTTTGGTGCCCCGCCACTGCGCGCACGCACGCCTCCTCCTCTTCCTTAGTTCTTTTTCGCTTTTCTTTTCTCCCCCGCCCCCCGCTCTCACCGCCACATCATCCCGCAACCCTTGGGGGATGTTTCCCAACATCAACGCGCCCCAATTCCACTCTCTGCCCGTGCCGCACTCTCCACTTTGCTTCTCCCCGTCCCCTACACACACGACTACCGAAACCCCGGTTGACACACCTTCTCGTAGGACAGGGGTGCGTGCGTGCGTGCGTTGTCTTGACGGTGACAGCAACAGCAACGGATCCGTCCATCCCATTCCCCCCCACTCGGTAAAGAACCATTTTCAACCCACACTACACAACAAGGGGGGCACACACGAACGCGAAAGAAAGGGCAGGGCAGGGGCAACTATCTCGTACACATTCTTCCTCAGAACCCACATATCGCATCAACGAACGGCAGGCCAATTGCGGACTCAGCCGTGTCAGGCAAATCCAACCCCAACCAACACCTCCCACGGAAACCCTGACACTGATCCAGCAGTACGTCCACATACATCGCCACACCAAATACGGGTGACGAGTGAGCAACAAATGGAACAATACACAACAAGGGCTGACCTAATAAAAACTGCACGTCACGTCATACCTTCCAGACAGACGCAGTTCCGACGGGACGGCGGAACCGTATACGTACCTTTCAGCCACAACAACCGACCGACTGGACACGCCCGCGTCTCCAGCCAGCCAACCACCAGGGCCACACAGCCCGCAAGTTTCAGCGTCAACACTTCTTAACGTACGTTGCAAACTTTTCAAAACATTGCCACACACACACACACACACCCCACGAAAAGCGTCAACCTCTCTCACACTGGATACACTCAACACTTTTTGTCGGCGGAGCTTGAGGCCAACGGTTGACACACCCCCACCGGCCACACAGGTTTCCCTTTGAAAATTGCAGTGACGGAGGAGACGCGGCATTACGAGAGGGTTGTTTCCGAGAGCGCGAGCTGGACGGAGCTGCGGCGCCGCCGCCGAGGGGTAATGAACGCACGCGATGCCGCATGACAGCCCATCACCCAAAGTTTCACCCACAACTGCACAGGTCGCACCCCCTTTTCGCGCCATACTAGTGTCGATCGTCAATTACAGCTGACGGTGTTCGCATTTGCCACTTGACGGGGGGGAAAAGAAAACAAACATCTGACACGCCATGTGTTTCTCTCTCTCTCTGTTACATCTAGGTCATTCGGCAGCCACTGTAAAAAAAAAAAAAAAAATATTTTTACGACATGGTTGGGTAAGTGATTTAAAGACAACAATTGTGGGTCACACACCATAGACCATTTCGATAGTGTTCTTGTTCTTCTCTTTTTCCTTTTTTTATCGCTCAATTGAAATAAAACCTGGGGATGATGCAATGCTGCGATATGGCACAACCGTCGTCCATTGTACACAACTCGGGAACAAAAAGAAACCAATTCAGGGAACGTTCGTTCCTTCACAACGTTTCTTTCAACGCACTTGGTCTTTACCATCCTGTATATTCAACACACATTTCCTTTCATCAAACTAGGGCATTTCCATAACAGTATTTGCAATACTGCTTCTTCGACGTCATTTCACCATCTTAACTAGAGACAAACAAACAACAAAATAGGAAAACAGCCCTGAGAACCCCGTCCACCAAATTTCAGTTAGCACGGCATCCAAGATTCTTTTCCGGGGAGTGTGCAGTGCAGCTGACGCTGCTCAGACCATATACCGTCGCCAGTCTCACTCAACTCTTGCGCATTCCATTCTACGCTACGTGACAATGCAAAAATGAATGAATCAAACCCGCCCAGAGAGCGTCTTGTGCGAGGGGACACACGATATAGAGAACAACAAAACACACAGGGGACACCACCAAAGTTGGAGAGAACGTTTCCACCACGGCAGCCGCGCCGTTACGCGCTTTTTTTTTTCCTCCCCCCCACTGCACACCTCCGACACCACGGGAACGTTCACCGTCCCGTTGCCCTACACTGGCGTTTCTTTTCAACCCCCCACCCTATTCCTCGCTCCCCGGACATTCGACCGATCACAAAGTGCAACCTCTCGTTACCGTCGGGTGCCCCTCTTCATCCCCGGGGCGCCAACAACAAAACAAAAACACCACCGACGCCGTCGTCTCGCGTCACCTCACTCAACTGAGCGGAAAATACACGTACATCCAGAATGACGACACCGCCTCCACAAACAAAAACCAGACGTCAGACGTCAGGTCGAAAGAGGGCACCGTACGTCGTGGCGCGTGGTCTCCTAACTCACCTCGCGCGTACAAATACAATGCAATGCGTGTCTCCTCACGTTCACACACACCTCCACGCTCCACTTTTACGTCGCCCAACCAACCAACTAACTTAACGCACCCGCTCGGCGTAGAAGCAGCTGTAGGCGGCAACGTGTTTCTCACCCTCGCCACCAACGGTGTGACATCCGACAGTCGCGGTTTGCTTTCCGTTCCACACCTCCGGCCATACCATACAAAGGGGACAAAAAAAATATATATATATATATATATATATATCAAACAAGCCAACTCCAGCGATCCGCCCCCCTAACACCAACACGTCTCGAAACACCCACGCCCACGACCCGGCTGTGGCTAAAGTGCGTATCCCAACGTCACACCAAAACCAAAGGCGCCGGCGCCGCACCACACCACAAGCTACAGCTACAGCTGTGCCGCCGTCCACCCGCTCACAACAACAACAACAACAACAACAACAACAACAATTCCGCCCTTCCCGCAAAGGCATTTCGGTGGCCCTGAAAAGGGCCGTTTTTTCTTTTCTTCGCCGCGCCGCGGACGAGCCTCCTATTTCCAAGAGCCACCTCCTTACTTGGAGCTCGTGTACTTGGTCACCGCCTTCGTGCCCTCGCTCACCGCGTGCTTGGCCAGCTCGCCAGGCAGCAAGAGCCGCACAGCGGTCTGGATCTCGCGGGACGTGATGGTCGAGCGCTTGTTGTAGTGCGCCAGGCGAGAAGCCTCGGCCGCAATGCGCTCGAAAATGTCGTTCACGAAGCTGTTCATGATGCTCATCGCCTTCGAAGAGATGCCCGTGTCAGGGTGCACCTGCTTCAGCACCTTGTAGATGTAGATGGCATAGCTCTCCTTCCTCTTGCGCTTCTTCTTCTTGTCGCCCTTCGAAATGTTCTTCTGCGCCTTGCCAGCCTTCTTGGCGGCTTTCCCGCTAGTCTTGGGCGGCATCACGAACAAACAGTCAGTCAGTCAGGCGCTCCGCTCCAGTCAGCGTCTCCCCACACAGTGGCACCCGCCGGACATGAGATGGCTGGGTTTGCACCCATGCTAGTTCTGGAGAGCCAGCGTTCTTTCAACGCTCTGTCTCACGAAATGATCCTGTGGGTTCGTATGTGGCTTGTGTGCAGTAATGGCTTGGGGATTTTCCCCCCGGGTGGATGGCGTTAGTGATGATGATGTTGATAGAGGTGGAGATGAGTATCCTGTTTCATGAGGATGAGAAGATGGTTACCGCCTGTAGTGGCGATGGAGTGTGTTGATAGGAGCTCTGAGTTGAGGGTGAGGGTTCCGTCCCAGTGTATTGATGAGCTGGTACGGTGATGAATGAGATGATTCGTAGAATGTTTGTGATTTTTGTTTGATTATGTGATAGAAAGAGGGTTGCCCTAGCATTGCCCTGATTTCCTCATTGCTAGTCAGTCTTGGTACGTCTGCAATAATTCTTAGGGTTTTATTTTGGACGACCTCCAATTGGGCTAGATTAGTGTCTGCTGCCATGCTCCACACTTCAGAGCCGTAGAGGATGACAGGCAGGACTATTGTTTTCCAGATTCTGAGCTTTGCTGATATGGACAATCCCATTCCCTTTAATAATGGGTATAGTTGGTAGAGCCGGGCGGAGCCTTTGTTCCTAGCCTCTCTTATGTGATGCTTGAATGTTAGGTTTTTGTCCAATTTTAGTCCTAAGTATGTGATTTCATTTTTCCATGGGAGTATTTGTTCATTGTAAGTGATGTTTATTATGGGTTTCTTGATTTTATGAGAAAATAGGATTGTTTGACATTTGTCAGCATTTATTTTTATTTTCCAGATGTTGCACCAGTTTGCAACTTTGTTGAGATGTCGTTGTAGGCTGTAGGCTAGGTAATTAATGTTTCTGCCACTGAGATAGAGTGCTGTGTCATCAGCATATAAGGCTATGTTGCCACCCGGCTCTTTCGGGATGTCATTTGTATACAGAAGATATAGGAGGGGGCCAAGCACAGATCCCTGTGGGACACCTGCTTCTATGAGTTTCATGCCACTTTTTGCCTTTTCTATGTATGAGTAAAATTTCCTGTCAGAGAGGAAAGACTGAATGATTTTCAGCAGGTGGAGAGGGCAGTTGAGTTTGGAGATCTTATATAGCAAGCCGTCATGCCAAACACGATCAAAAGCCTTTTCAATATCCAAGAAAATAGCTGCGGTGCTGTTGCCCTGGCTCTTCTCCGTGCAGACATGCTCCACCAGGCGAATGGCTTGCTGTACAGTGCTATGTCCAGCACGAAAACCAAATTGTTCAGGGATGATGATGTTGTTTATGGATAGAAACTGGAGTAGGGAGTTTTGTATAAGAATTTCGAGAAGTTTGGAGAGATGACATAGTAGGGAGATAGGGCGGTGGTTTTGCGGGAATAACTGATCTTTATTGGGCTTTGGAATGGAAATAACTTTTGCAACCTTCCAGGCTGAAGGGAAGTATTGTATGGAGAGGCAACTGTTTAGGATGGCTGTAAGGTGAGAGATAGCAGGTTGAGGAAGGTTTCTAAGAAAGGGGGGTTTGATGTTATCGGGACCAGGGGCTTTTGCATTGCCGATTCGCCTGATGAGAACAGAGACTGCACGTTCAGTGGTCGGCACAAAGTTGGTGACTGGTCTGGCACGAAGTGTTCGATGTAGGTGACGCTCAACTCTGCGCTCCAGGGCTTCTGCTTCTTCCTCGTCTTCATCGATTATATTCTCTTGGAACTGCAGCTCGAGCGTGTTTGCCATGGCGGTTGCTTTGTCGTGTGGGGTATAGACTAAACCGTTTTGCCCATGAAGTGGTCTGCTGGCTTTTTGGGGTTGTCGTCTGGATCTGATGATTCCCCAGAATTTTTCGGGATTTTGCTCTGCTGTTTGCAGGCTTTGTTCCCATCTAGCACTTCGTAGCAGTTTAAGTCTGGTCTGGATTTCCCTGGCCATCCTAAACATGCGTCTCCTGTCTTGGGGGTCACGAAAAGTTTGCCATCTCTTGCGCGTTCTGTTCTTGTCCGTAATTAGTTGCGCAAGGTCTGGGGGCAGGTTGCTCCGTCCGCTGTTGTGCGTTATTTTGATGGTTGATGCTTCCCCACACGTCGTGATGATTTGGGTTAATTCTGCTATAGCCTGGTCGATTTCTTCTGGGGTCTGCATGTCAGGAGCCTGGTCAGGTATGTGTAGAGTGACCAGTTCCTTGTACCTCGCCCAATTTGTGTTGTAAGTTGTAATTATTCTGTTACTTGGAATGTCTTGGTCACCCTGAAATCTTAGAATAACAGGGCTATGGTCTGAATTTAGGCTGTTGATTACCTCTGTCGTTGTGTTGAGGTTAACGTTTTTTAAGAGGAATATGTCCAATTTGTCAGGCAGGCACCTGGAGTCATAGGGAACATGAGTAGGCTCATCAGTTGAGACAACCCTTACTGCTGGATGGTTATCAAGGTATCTCAGTAGTTTGTTGCCACTTGTGTTTGTAGTACGACATCCCCATGCCCTGTGCTTGGCATTCAGGTCCCCTCCTATTATGGTTCTGTGGTTTATGTCCAAGAGATCGTCCAGGTCACTGGGAAACAGTCTGGCTTGGGGTGGGTGGTATGCCGCCACCAGAAGTGTGGGGTGGTTGTTAAGAATAACTTCGACTGCTGTTGCCTCTGTGTTTATGAGTGGTGGCGTTTGTATTACCCTGTGGCATATTCGATTTTTAATGAGAATGGCTGTACCGCCACCTGGTCTGTTAGGGCGGTCATTTCTGGCCAACACATAATTTCGGACTCGAAAGCTCTCATCAGGGGTTAGGTGGGTCTCGTTTAGGAGTGCCACATCCACCCCATGGTCATCGAGGAACATCTCGAGCTCGAATCGGTCGTGGGAAACACCGTCAGCGTTCCAGATGGCGATAGTGATGTGCTGGTTTTCATTTGCCATTTAGGAGCAGGGGCAAGATGTTTGTGATAATTAGTGTCACTTTACTGAGAAGATCTGGGGCTGCTAAGAACTGATTGATAATCTGTGTGATTTTGGTAACAAAATTTTGAGGGAGAAGGTTTTTGACAAACTGCCAGATTTGTGATAAAATTTGAGGTGTTTGTACCTGTGAGTCCTCTGTGATGCTTTGCTGGGCAGTGGTGTTGTCACTGGCGATGTTGGTTTGAATTGTCACCGCAGGAGCAGTTGGGGGCTCTGTGGCGGTTGCCATTGAATGACTGGCTAGTGGGGGGGCAGCCTCAGTCGCTGCAGAGGTTGAGGGGAGAGGTGTCGCACTTGTCTGTTCCTTTAGAACACACGTGCTGGGGGGAGGTGCGGTTAGCGGCGGATGTAGAGTCACCTTGGAGGGCAGGATTCTGCCAGGTTGTTGTTTCGGGATTGTGGGCTTTGTTTTAGGGGAGTTTGGTGGGGTGCGCCCTGTTCTCACTATTTCGGCGAGCGTGGGCTGTGCTTGGGGCGGAGATCGCTCCGGTGGCGGGGAACAGGATGCAACTGCTTCCTGTGGTGTTGAGGGAGTTTCTAATGTATTTGTTCCCACCTGAGTTTGTTTTGGTGGAGGGGAGGAGTGCCGCCGCCGCACCTTTACCAGCTCGCCCTGCTGCGGCCGCCGACCAATGGGGCGCGCGCGCAACCGGCCGCCGCACCCGAGCCCATAAAGGACCCCCACCCCGCCGGCGCCGGCACGCACTCCGCTGCTCGACTCGCTGCGGCTCGCACCGTTTGGGGCGTTGTGCTTTTCTTTCTCGCTTCTTTCCAAACTAGCCCATCGCCATGTCCGGACGCGGAAAGGGAGGCAAAGTCAAGGGCAAGTCAAAGTCCCGCTCAAGCAGGGCTGGGCTCCAGTTCCCGGTCGGCAGAATCCACCGCCTCCTGCGCAAGGGAAACTACGCCGAGCGCGTCGGCGCCGGGGCGCCCGTCTACCTCGCCGCCGTCATGGAGTACCTCGCGGCTGAGGTGCTCGAGCTGGCCGGAAACGCGGCCCGCGACAACAAGAAGACGCGCATCATCCCGCGCCACCTGCAGCTCGCCATACGCAACGACGAGGAGCTCAACAAGCTCTTGTCGGGCGTCACCATCGCACAGGGAGGTGTCCTGCCCAACATCCAGGCCGTCCTGCTGCCAAAGAAGACCGAGAAGAAGGCCTAAAAGAGAGACAGCGCAATCGGCAACCGCCGCGTGCTCCCTTGGCACGCAGCGCGCCATTTGCCGCCTCGGCTCAAAAAACAAAACACAATCGGCCCTTTTCAGGGCCACCACACAAACCTACGTCCAAAGCAGAATTCCAGTCGTTCGTCGCACCACTTTTCTCTCTCTCTTTCTGTGTACGGTTTTTTCCTTCTTACACACACAGGCGCCGCCATCTTGTACACACGTACTTGGCCACCTCCTCCACTCAACTCCACGCACGCACAGTCTCGCGACCATTAACCAGCACACGTGGCGCACAACAACACACCTCAAAAATAACCCCTCGGCACTCAGCCGCGCCGCAACACACAGCCCATCCACCGACAAGAAGCATACAAGCAAAGAGGGAGGGGAAGGAAGGAAGGAAGGAAGGAAGGAGCTCACACAACGCAAGGGCACGCTTCCTTCCCTCCCAACCGCACCGCACACCACGTCAAAAAAACCCTCCAAACAAAACTAAAAGGCCAAGTAGACTAAAAAGGAAAAGAGAAAAAACCAGCAACACAGACTCTTTCGCACTTTTCAACTTCCGAACACTGTGGTGGCCCTGAAAAGGGCCGTTTCTCAATCTCTCTCTTTCCTTCCTTCGGTCTCACACCGCCTAACCGCCGAAACCGTACAGGGTGCGCCCCTGCCTCTTCAGGGCGTACACCACGTCCATGGCCGTCACAGTCTTGCGCTTGGCGTGCTCAGTGTACGTCACCGCGTCGCGGATCACGTTCTCCAGGAACACCTTCAGCACTCCGCGCGTCTCCTCGTAGATCAGACCAGAGATGCGCTTCACGCCGCCCCTGCGCGCCAGGCGGCGGATCGCGGGCTTCGTGATGCCCTGGATGTTGTCGCGCAACACCTTGCGGTGCCGCTTGGCGCCACCCTTGCCGAGCCCCTTTCCTCCCTTGCCGCGGCCTGTCATTCTTCTTCTTCTTCAAGCGTCTCAACCACAATAATATAAAAAACAAGAAAGCAAGGCAAGCTCCTCACCCGGCGCTAGCGAGTCGGCTACGGTTGTGGCGCCCAGCGCGCGCGCCGCCCCCCTATATAGACTCTGGGGCCCCGCGGCCCGCCCTCCCCTCCCCCCACCACCGCGCACCGAGGGCATATAAGCGCAGCACCCGGGGCGCGCGGGCCCGTTGTCAAGGCAGCACCGGACGCCGTCGCGCACGCATATCCTCCACGCCGCATCCGCATCCGCAGTAGCCATGGCCCGGACAAAGCAAACGGCCCGCAAGTCCACCGGCGGAAAGGCGCCGCGCAAACAGCTCGCCACCAAGGCGGCGAGGAAGAGCGCGCCCGCCACCGGCGGCGTCAAGAAGCCCCACCGCTACAGGCCGGGCACCGTCGCCCTGCGAGAAATCAGGCGCTACCAGAAGAGCACAGAGCTGCTCATCCGCAAGCTGCCATTCCAGCGCCTAGTGCGCGAGATCGCCCAGGACTTCAAGACCGACCTGCGCTTCCAGAGCTCCGCAGTCATGGCCCTGCAGGAGGCCAGCGAGGCCTACCTCGTCGGCCTCTTCGAAGACACCAACCTGTGCGCAATCCACGCCAAGCGAGTCACCATCATGCCCAAGGACATCCAGCTCGCGCGCCGCATCCGCGGCGAGCGCGCCTAAACCCGCACACCGCCAAACAAACAAAACGGCCCTTTTCAGGGCCACTAACGTCTCTCCGTCGCGAGCAAAACTTTGTCGGTCGCAACGACTAGTTCCCCACTCACTCTCCAGTCCAGTCCAGTCGTCCCACCCCCGGCCCGGCCCGGCCCGGCGCCGCCGTTTCCAAAAAAAAAAAAAAAAAAAAAAAAAGCACCGCACCGGCCGAGCCAAGTCGCAAGCGTCAATAGCGCCACCCACACAGGCCACGGCACAAAACGTGACGCCCGGAAAGCAAAGCAAAGCAAAGCAAAAAAGACTATTCCAAAACCACCACCAAGACAAACAAACAAACGCGGCGCAAAATAAATAGGTAAAAATAATAAAAGTAAAATACACTTTATGTAACACCAACCGCGGCGCCGCCGCCCACGCCCGCCAACGACCCCACAATCCAACCACCGCGGCACGCAAACACCATCCACACATGAAACAAACAAACAAACGCCAGCAAGCAAGACAGACAGACAAGGCAACCGACCGACCACGACACGACAATCAACACCTTCCCGACGTGCTTTGATGGCCCTGAGAAGGGCCGTTTTTGTTTTTGTCCGGGACCGCGCGACAGCCTCTGGTTGCGCGCCGGCCACCAGGCGACGGTGTCAACCGCCAACCCTTCCCTGCCCTTTTTACTTCTTCTTCTTGGGCGAAGCCTTCGCCTTAGACGGCGTCGCCGTCGCCTTCTTCGGGCGCGGCGCCTTCGGCTTCTTCGTCGGAACCTTGGCGGCCTTCTTCGCCTTCGACGGCGACTTGGCCTTGGCCGGCTTGGCCGCAGCCGCCTTCTTCGCACCCGCGGGAGCGGCCGACGCCGCAGACGCCTTCTTGGCGGCGCCCGCCTTCCGACCGGTCGCCGCCTTCACGCCGCCAGCCTTCTTTGCGCCGGCCGCACGGGCCCCCTTCTTCTCCTTGCTGGCCGGAGCGGCGCGCTTCTTCTTCGCACCACCGCCGCCACCACGAGCCTTGCCGCCCTCGGCCGCCCCGCCGCCGGCGCCGGCAAGCTTGAAAGAGCCCGACGCGCCCTTCCCCTTCGTCTGCACCAGCTCGCCAGCCACGACGGCCGACTTGAGGTACTTCTTGATAAAGGGCGCCAGCTTCTCCGCGTCCAGCTTGTAGTGCGCGGCAATGTACTTCTTGATCGCCTGCAGCGACGACCCGCCGCGCTCCTTCAGACTCTTGATGGCGGCCGTCACCATCTCAGAGGTGCGCGGGTGCGCAGGCTTGGCGCGCGGCTTCTTCGCAGACGACGCAGACTTGGCCTTCTTCGTAGTGCCGGTGGCGGCGGGTGCCGCGGCAGTCTCGTTCGTAGCCGCCTGGTCTGCCATCTTTTGCCTGTTCTCTTTTCTTTTTTTCCCCTTGGTTTCGCTTCCTTCTCTCCTTCGACGACGCACAACAGCGAGGGGCGCGCAGCAGAGAATAGCCGCGCACGCGCCTGGCCCAGCCAGTGTCGCGGGCGGGCGCGGACGGCCGAGAGAGCGGCCGCCACTCGGCGCGCCGCCGCGCCGCCGCGCCGCGCCTCCCGCGCTTGCTACCGCCCAACGTCCGACAGCCTGCGCGGAGCAGCCCCCAACCTGCGCCGCAACCACCCGCGCCATTCAAACCACCGAGGATGGGGCTACACACACCGACACCACGGTCGCCAACCAGTCGCCGCGGCGGCGCCGCAAACCACGGCCAAACTGCAGCCACCGCGCGCCACAGCCTGGGTCGGCCCGCCGAGAATCGCCGCCCCCGCCCAAATGCCGCCCCCACAGCCCCAGCCGACGACCCGCCACAATGGCCAAACCTTCGTCAAAACTCCCACACCGTCGCCGCGGCAGCCCGGCCACCGCGGCCGGCGCCACAGCCACACGAGCCGAGTCGTGCGGCGATGACGGCCGTGCACAAACGCACCTCCGCCGCCCCATCGCCTTCCGCCGTTTTCCCGATCGGCCCGCAGCCGTCGGGCCACGGCCGCGGGCCGTCCTCCTCCTCTCGCCTCGCCCGCCAACACCCACAGCCCTTCCAACACATTTTTTTTTCTTTTTTTTTTTTTTTTTACTTTTTTACGATCGCCGCCTGCGCAACATGGCACCGGCCGACGGAGCGCCAACCCCCCCGCCACAGGCGAAAACAAAACAACGATAAACAAACAAACAAAATAAATTTACCAGCCAGCCCCAACTACAGACACACCGAATCTGCCCTCACAGCCGACCTTACACGCCTCAACGTCAAAACAAAGGTGGTTTCTTTCTTTCAACGGTTACCTTACCTTAGGTTACGTCAGGTTAGGCTAAGAAGGCGTCAGGGTTAGGTTAAGCGTTGACGTGACGTCACGTCTTAACGTAGGCGTTAAGCTAAGGTTGCGGTCACGTACGTTAGGTTAAGGCGACTTGGGGGTTGGCCTAAGGGCTTAGGTTAGGTTACGTTAGTTTAGGTGGCTGCGTTAACGGCTTAAAGAAGTTTAGGAGGTTAAGGCGTCGAGGCGGCCGCACCCCCTTAGCTGCTGCGGCTCGGCCACGCCACGCTTTGGGGTTTCATAAGGTCGCGCGGCGGGTCGTCGGCACGCCGCAAAGGACAAAACTGCAAGACGACGTCGAAAAACAAACAACAGGTAAAAAATAAATAAGTAAAAATAAACGACGCCGACAGGCGGGGATCAGCAGAACGAGCAGATTCCGGAGAGCGAACGAGACACACACACACACACACACACACACACACACACACACACACACACACACGCACGCACGCACGCACGCACACACACACAAACCCCCCCGAGCCGAGAGAGCACAGCACCACCACGTGTCGGCCTCCGCTCACCCGACTCGGCTGGGCTGGGCTGGGCTGGCGGCCGGGCCGGATGCACGTACACGTACGGCTACAGCCACTACCCGTACACAGCCGCTCTTCACGCAACACCAGCCAAATGGCGCGCCCGCGGCTCGTCGCGGTCGCGGTCGCGGTCGCGGTCGCAACGCCACGCCGGCACACTTTCGGCACCACCGTTTTCGCGCGCACCGCAAACAAAAACGCAGCCGACACACACAGAAAAAAAAAAAAAAAACAACACAGAGCGCGAGAGACGGGCGGCGGCGGCGCACCTTTCGCCAGCCGGCAGGCAATCGACTCGCCCAGTACGACAAACGTGCACGCCACCCCACCCACCAACCAACCAACCAACCAACCAGTCGTCGTCGTCGTCGTCGTCCCGAAATCAAACAAACTCTCAAAAGCACAGCCCCTGCTGCCAACGGACGCAGGCGCCACGCAGCTCCCTTCCCGCCACACTCGATTCGCAGCGCAACTCACCCGGCACACCGTCAAACGACGGGCTGGGCTCGCCGCATCGCCGCAACCTACACACCTTCCCCGCCACGACGCACAGCCCCACCAGACGCCCGTGCCGCAACGACACTACTGCACTACCACTACCGCACTACTCCTCTCGCCCTTGCCATACACGACACAACACGCCAAAAAATGAAAATCCAAATACAAACAAAAACACCGCCCCCACGACCCAAACACACGCGAGGCAAGGCACGCAGCAAACGGCGTCCCCTCCGCGTCGCGCCATCAACCTACACACACAAGGCAACCAACAACAAACAGCCAGCCAGCCCCACTCTCACGCCGCAAAAACAGAAAACACACCGAAACCGCCAAACGCCGCACATTCGCGCTTCGCACTCACCACACACCTCTCGGCATCCGTTTCGCACACAACGACGCGACGCACAATACATCATCACGGGCTACGCACGCACACCGCGACCCACTTTTTTACGACGCCCTCGGCAGAGCACACGTGCCCACGCCCACACACAGTCGACACAACGACGCAGCGCGCAGCAGACGCGGCCGCAACACATACCTCCCCGACGACGCGCCAACACCGCCAGCCACTGCTCACTCGCCCAAGCAACCCGTGCACACAACTGCCACACGCGTCCACCACGCCGCCGCCAACCACCCGCCCGCCAGGGGGCGCTCACGTCCGCGACAACAGCGCGGCACCGCCGGACCGGGCCGAACCGAGCCGAGCCGCCGCCTCCTCTCCACTCGGCACGCCACGTCCTGCTTGCAAAACACATGGCTCGTCCCTCTGTACACACAACGCGCCTGCCTGCGGTCGCCGCCGGCATCTATCTACCTGCGCATCGGAGCCAGGCCGGCAAGCCCACACTTAAATAATGCACTTCACCAGCCAAACAAACCCACTCTTCCTTTCTTTGCACAGCGCATGCAACAGCAGCCCCAGGAGCCGGGCCCGCCGCCAGCGTCTCCTCCTCCTCTGGGCACAGCCAGCCAGCCGTTCCCACCGCCCCGCCCCTGCTCTGCAGAACAAGAAAAAAACGAAAAAGTACCAACACACGCACCCAAAGCGTAAGCCACACAAGACCAGCCTCTCCAAGGCCACACACACGCAAAAAAAAACAAAAAAAAAAAAACAAAAACACTACAACAAAATAAAATAAAATGAAAAAGAAAAAGCAAGCTGTCGCCTCGCCCCCGCCCGTCCCCCCACCCCACCACATTCGCCCCCTCCGCTTGTTTTCCTTTCTACAATTTCCCTCTTTTCCACCCAATATCCCGCCGCGGTTTACGGGCACCGGCCGATTTTGCGCCCGCCCACATGTGTGCCTACTCCCCACCACCATTCCCTCCGCAGCCCGCAGCCCGCTTTTCCCCCCTCCCTGCCCACACCACACCGACGGTGCTGACGTCGACACGCACCCAAGACAGGGGCCACGACCGTCTTTTTTCCTGGGCCCATCCCCGCACCGCACCTCCTTCCAATCATCAACGCTGTGGCGCCTGTGTCCGCGCGAGACGCGTGCGCGCCGCCTCTCTCAACATCCGTCCGCCGTCCGCCGTCCGCCGTCCGGCCCCGTTTTTCGGCCCCCAGGCCATCCGTCAACCACCACTGCCCCTGCCCCTGCCCCTGCCCGCCCCGCACCACACCACACACCGCTGCTTGCCCCGGCCGTTGCCACCAAAGGCGCCAACCGCAGCCCGCGCGCGCCAGAAACTACAGGGACCCAGCCGACCGACGAAAATCAGAGCAATTGGCCGGGAGGATCAAAAAGAGAGCTCCGAAAACCACCGTAGCGAGGCGTGGGAGGAAACGTTACGAGAAGCAGGAAGGGACCAGGAAAAATTCTGGAAATTTCTTAAAACTCGTAAACTAGACACGAAACATCTACATCTACATGGGGAAGGAACGACCCCACAGACCGAGCTGAAGCACTGGCGGATTCACTAGAAAGGCAATTCCAAGCACCAGAAGCGGTAGATGACGAAACTGATGACCACCAGGAAATGGTACTCAGAAGGGTAAAACCGCATCCTAAGTGCCCCGATCAGAACATCTTTCACAATCCAATAAACGCAGAAACCCCGTATCTTATCACATCACAAACATACACACATCCTAAGAAGGCATCAGGCCCAGATTCCATCAAACCGCAACTACTACATCACCTACCTCCAGCAACTATCAATTATCTATCTAACATCAATATATAATGCTTGCTTCAGACTAAACTACTTGGAAACAGGCCCGAGTCATCACATTACCAAAGCCAAACAAGGACTTATTATTTCCGCAAAACTATAGGCCAACTTCCTTGGAAAGGTCCTCGGAAAGCTCATTCAAACTGAACTGAAGAAATTCAATTCTTAAAGGATAACAACATAATCATCCCACAACAATTCCGATTCCGCGAAGAACACAGCACCACCCACCAGGTGACCAGACTAGTCGAGCACATATGTCAGGCCAGAAACATTAGACACAGTACTGGAGCAGTCCTGCTTGACATCGGATAACGCCTTATCTACAAGCTCCACCAGTACAACTGCCCCATCCACATTATTGCTTCTTTTCTCCGCAACGGAGCATTCTATGTCCATGTACCAGGAGCGGCAAGTAACACTAGATCCATAGAGGCTGGAGTCCCGCAAGGCTCAGTGCTGGGGCCCATTCTCTACTCAATATACACAAACAAACAGCTGGGAGGACACTTGTCACTATTTGCAGACGACACTGCAGTCTACCGCAGCAGTTCTAACCTGCAATATAGAGTCACAAAAATAGAGCAACACCTACAATCCATCCAGAAATGGGCTAACCAATGGAAACAAAAAACAATAAACGCGGAGAAAACCCAAGCAATACAATACGATTCACATTCAAAAAGAATACCTCCTAACCTGCATATACGCCTCAGAAATAACAATCTTCCATGGTCAGGCACAATAAAGTATCTAGGCATCAAGCTGGACAAGAGGTTGACATTTAGAGACCATGTTACACACGTTTGTAACAAGGCTGCAGCAGCAATATTCAGACTGTACCCAATCATCAAAGGAAACAGAATAAATATGCGCGCCAAAAAGAAAATCTTCAAAACCGTCATAGGAACCAGCCATCACTTACGGCTCTGAAAATCTGGTCAATGGCCGCAGACACCAAACATAACAAGAGTAAAAAAGGGTGCAGAACAAATACTTCAGAATTACTGCTGATGCCGGCCGGTACCAGACAAACCGAGACATATACACAAACCATAACATACTCAATCAAAATCCCGGAAATCATCCAAAGAAAAATCCATAAAGTTGTTTTTGTTGTTTTTTTTTTTTTTTTTTTTTTTTTTTTTTTTTTTTTTTTCCCACCAAACCACGGATTCGAACCACCCACTCATCAGAAATCTGGGACAAAATCCACCCGACCCAAGAACGACATTTCCCATCACGACAAAACACCACAAACTACAACATACCATGATAAACAAAAATAAAATACAAACACCATAACACTCACTCAAACAACAAACATCTACACACACCCAAGAGACCCATCATTTTGTTACCCAACATAATCAGACAGAAGGCAGGGATCAAGGACAGATCCGGTCCTTCGAGTACAGGGGGTAAAAAATACCCATCAGACCAGCTCTCTCTCTCTCTCTCTCTCTCTCTCTCTCTCTCTCCTCCTCGCTTCTCCGTGCCGACGCTGCCCCGCACACGCGTTCGCGTTCGCGCTCGCGTTCGGCCGACACCACACGACAGGTCTTTGGTGCCCCGCCACTGCGCGCACGCACGCCTCCTCCTCTTCCTTAGTTCTTTTTCGCTTTTCTTTTCTCCCCCGCCCCCCGCTCTCACCGCCACATCATCCCGCAACCCTTGGGGGATGTTTCCCAACATCAACGCGCCCCAATTCCACTCTCTGCCCGTGCCGCACTCTCCACTTTGCTTCTCCCCGTCCCCTACACACACGACTACCGAAACCCCGGTTGACACACCTTCTCGTAGGACAGGGGTGCGTGCGTGCGTGCGTTGTCTTGACGGTGACAGCAACAGCAACGGATCCGTCCATCCCATTCCCCCCCACTCGGTAAAGAACCATTTTCAACCCACACTACACAACAAGGGGGGCACACACGAACGCGAAAGAAAGGGCAGGGCAGGGGCAACTATCTCGTACACATTCTTCCTCAGAACCCACATATCGCATCAACGAACGGCAGGCCAATTGCGGACTCAGCCGTGTCAGGCAAATCCAACCCCAACCAACACCTCCCACGGAAACCCTGACACTGATCCAGCAGTACGTCCACATACATCGCCACACCAAATACGGGTGACGAGTGAGCAACAAATGGAACAATACACAACAAGGGCTGACCTAATAAAAACTGCACGTCACGTCATACCTTCCAGACAGACGCAGTTCCGACGGGACGGCGGAACCGTATACGTACCTTTCAGCCACAACAACCGACCGACTGGACACGCCCGCGTCTCCAGCCAGCCAACCACCAGGGCCACACAGCCCGCAAGTTTCAGCGTCAACACTTCTTAACGTACGTTGCAAACTTTTCAAAACATTGCCACACACACACACACACACCCCACGAAAAGCGTCAACCTCTCTCACACTGGATACACTCAACACTTTTTGTCGGCGGAGCTTGAGGCCAACGGTTGACACACCCCCACCGGCCACACAGGTTTCCCTTTGAAAATTGCAGTGACGGAGGAGACGCGGCATTACGAGAGGGTTGTTTCCGAGAGCGCGAGCTGGACGGAGCTGCGGCGCCGCCGCCGAGGGGTAATGAACGCACGCGATGCCGCATGACAGCCCATCACCCAAAGTTTCACCCACAACTGCACAGGTCGCACCCCCTTTTCGCGCCATACTAGTGTCGATCGTCAATTACAGCTGACGGTGTTCGCATTTGCCACTTGACGGGGGGGAAAAGAAAACAAACATCTGACACGCCATGTGTTTCTCTCTCTCTCTGTTACATCTAGGTCATTCGGCAGCCACTGTAAAAAAAAAAAAAAAAATATTTTTACGACATGGTTGGGTAAGTGATTTAAAGACAACAATTGTGGGTCACACACCATAGACCATTTCGATAGTGTTCTTGTTCTTCTCTTTTTCCTTTTTTTATCGCTCAATTGAAATAAAACCTGGGGATGATGCAATGCTGCGATATGGCACAACCGTCGTCCATTGTACACAACTCGGGAACAAAAAGAAACCAATTCAGGGAACGTTCGTTCCTTCACAACGTTTCTTTCAACGCACTTGGTCTTTACCATCCTGTATATTCAACACACATTTCCTTTCATCAAACTAGGGCATTTCCATAACAGTATTTGCAATACTGCTTCTTCGACGTCATTTCACCATCTTAACTAGAGACAAACAAACAACAAAATAGGAAAACAGCCCTGAGAACCCCGTCCACCAAATTTCAGTTAGCACGGCATCCAAGATTCTTTTCCGGGGAGTGTGCAGTGCAGCTGACGCTGCTCAGACCATATACCGTCGCCAGTCTCACTCAACTCTTGCGCATTCCATTCTACGCTACGTGACAATGCAAAAATGAATGAATCAAACCCGCCCAGAGAGCGTCTTGTGCGAGGGGACACACGATATAGAGAACAACAAAACACACAGGGGACACCACCAAAGTTGGAGAGAACGTTTCCACCACGGCAGCCGCGCCGTTACGCGCTTTTTTTTTTCCTCCCCCCCACTGCACACCTCCGACACCACGGGAACGTTCACCGTCCCGTTGCCCTACACTGGCGTTTCTTTTCAACCCCCCACCCTATTCCTCGCTCCCCGGACATTCGACCGATCACAAAGTGCAACCTCTCGTTACCGTCGGGTGCCCCTCTTCATCCCCGGGGCGCCAACAACAAAACAAAAACACCACCGACGCCGTCGTCTCGCGTCACCTCACTCAACTGAGCGGAAAATACACGTACATCCAGAATGACGACACCGCCTCCACAAACAAAAACCAGACGTCAGACGTCAGGTCGAAAGAGGGCACCGTACGTCGTGGCGCGTGGTCTCCTAACTCACCTCGCGCGTACAAATACAATGCAATGCGTGTCTCCTCACGTTCACACACACCTCCACGCTCCACTTTTACGTCGCCCAACCAACCAACTAACTTAACGCACCCGCTCGGCGTAGAAGCAGCTGTAGGCGGCAACGTGTTTCTCACCCTCGCCACCAACGGTGTGACATCCGACAGTCGCGGTTTGCTTTCCGTTCCACACCTCCGGCCATACCATACAAAGGGGACAAAAAAAATATATATATATATATATATATATATCAAACAAGCCAACTCCAGCGATCCGCCCCCCTAACACCAACACGTCTCGAAACACCCACGCCCACGACCCGGCTGTGGCTAAAGTGCGTATCCCAACGTCACACCAAAACCAAAGGCGCCGGCGCCGCACCACACCACAAGCTACAGCTACAGCTGTGCCGCCGTCCACCCGCTCACAACAACAACAACAACAACAACAACAACAACAATTCCGCCCTTCCCGCAAAGGCATTTCGGTGGCCCTGAAAAGGGCCGTTTTTTCTTTTCTTCGCCGCGCCGCGGACGAGCCTCCTATTTCCAAGAGCCACCTCCTTACTTGGAGCTCGTGTACTTGGTCACCGCCTTCGTGCCCTCGCTCACCGCGTGCTTGGCCAGCTCGCCAGGCAGCAAGAGCCGCACAGCGGTCTGGATCTCGCGGGACGTGATGGTCGAGCGCTTGTTGTAGTGCGCCAGGCGAGAAGCCTCGGCCGCAATGCGCTCGAAAATGTCGTTCACGAAGCTGTTCATGATGCTCATCGCCTTCGAAGAGATGCCCGTGTCAGGGTGCACCTGCTTCAGCACCTTGTAGATGTAGATGGCATAGCTCTCCTTCCTCTTGCGCTTCTTCTTCTTGTCGCCCTTCGAAATGTTCTTCTGCGCCTTGCCAGCCTTCTTGGCGGCTTTCCCGCTAGTCTTGGGCGGCATCACGAACAAACAGTCAGTCAGTCAGGCGCTCCGCTCCAGTCAGCGTCTCCCCACACAGTGGCACCCCGCCGCACGCCGCCGCCGCACCTTTACCAGCTCGCCCTGCTGCGGCCGCCGACCAATGGGGCGCGCGCGCAACCGGCCGCCGCACCCGAGCCCATAAAGGACCCCCACCCCGCCGGCGCCGGCACGCACTCCGCTGCTCGACTCGCTGCGGCTCGCACCGTTTGGGGCGTTGTGCTTTTCTTTCTCGCTTCTTTCCAAACTAGCCCATCGCCATGTCCGGACGCGGAAAGGGAGGCAAAGTCAAGGGCAAGTCAAAGTCCCGCTCAAGCAGGGCTGGGCTCCAGTTCCCGGTCGGCAGAATCCACCGCCTCCTGCGCAAGGGAAACTACGCCGAGCGCGTCGGCGCCGGGGCGCCCGTCTACCTCGCCGCCGTCATGGAGTAAACACGCGATCTAGTGTT
>NW_026062604.1:45000-47500 GCF_023897955.1 Schistocerca gregaria | reverse complement strand
TAACTTACGCTGCACCTTAACCTAACTTACGCTGCACCTTAACCTAACTTACGCTGCACCTTAACCTAAGTTACGCTGCACCTTAACCTAACTTACGCTGCACCTTAACCTAACTTACGCTGCACCTTAACCCAAGTTACGCTGCACCTTAACCTAAGTTACGCTGCACCTTAACCTAAGTTACGCTGCACCTTAACCTAAGTTACGCTGCACCTTAACCTAACTTACGCTGCACCTTAACCTAACTTACGCTGCACCTTAACCTAACTTACGCTGCACCTTAACCTAACTTACACTGCACCTTAACTGTCACATGTAACGTCACAGGAATGTAGCTTTGCCTAACAGCAACCCTCTGAACATAGTTCACTGCTTGGATCCTCTGGTGTCATGTGTATTTCTTGATGCCATGGTGCGTACCCTCACATAAAGGTCTTTCGAGTGTTGCGTACTTTCTACACAGTCCCGCTAACCACTGGAAGGGTGTACCGCTACAGAACGAATATCGCCCTCCCCTCCTGCCCTTCCAAGCTGGTCGGTCAGGCGTTTGTTTGTGAAATGAGCCTTGCAGCTGTTCAGTTGCATTCGGTTGTCGATGCAGTCAGTGTACGTTGTGGTACGGCCTGTGTGGACTGTCCGCTGATGTACGCGTAACCCACACTGATCATCCGTCGTTACGTACTGAGTGACATAATGTGGCACATGCTTGACCGTACACCGGCTGCGCCCTACAATGGCGAATCATAAGGGCCATATGTTGTGCACGATGCTACTTGTCTCGTCTCCCCATTACAGCGAGATTGCACTGTTGTACGCCGTACAGACATGTGGTAGGTAGGTACGGACGAAAGTATTGCATGTTGGCCCCCCCCCCCCCCCTCCTCCCTCTGCCGGGAATCAGCGTGAGCCGTCTGTTGATGTAGCGACGAGGGTTTTCCTATTTAATCGTATTGCCCCACACAACATGATAGCACGGTGGACCGCGTTCCACATCTGCGACATGCTACAGAGGCCGGTTGACAGTCGACCGCGCAAGGGACATTGCACACGTGCGCGGACCATCTTCCACGTGTTCTCTCGTGTACATGCCGCAGTGTGTATGTGGGCTGATGTAGCGTGTCGTGACACATAACATGCAGGCATGCCAGAATCGTAGATTTCGCAAATGTAGATTGACGTATACGTTTGCTGCCAAAGATCCGCAAATGAACTGGAAATCAGTTGTTGAGCGGTTGTTCGCGCTGCAGGTGCATCGGTGATAGCGACGATCGGTACATCTATGAACCGGTTGTTTCGGCGGTACCCGCCATGCCCCCGAACCTGAGTTGGCCATGTGGGTATGAAGCGATACGAGGCTGTGGCTTGGCGGGACAGTCCCCGGCCGGTGAGGGGGGGCCGCCCGGCGTGCTGGCCGCGCGCTGCGTGAGCGCACGCACTACAGCCGGCTGGTGGGGGGCGCCCAGTGGCAGGAGCGCCGGCCGACGGGCCCGGCTGGCGTCCCAGCTATGCGCCGGCGCACCCTGCGCGCGGCGCCAGGCGGCCAAAGTGGGTTCTGCCGAGCCCGGTGCGAAGCGCGGTGGACATCTGCAGTGTGCTGGTCCGATTGCGGACTGTGTGCGTTGAGGATGCGCCGCCGCCCGGCACTCGGCGTCGCGACGCCGTCTGCTGCTCGGTCGCCCCCAGCGGTTCTCGCAGGTGGTTTGTATCGCAGCTCTGCGGACGTGTTGGCGCGTGCGCTGTGCTGGGAGAGTTCGCTTCTGCACCCAAGTGGGGCTTTGCCCTTCTGTGGCGCTGGCGTTGGAGCTGCCGGTCACCGTAGGTGGCGCGTGTTGTTTCCCGCCGGCAATGCCACGACAGCACGCTCCCGGGCCTCTGTCGGCAGCGGCAAGCTCAGTTGGGAGCACGGGTGTTCGCACTGAAAGCGTCTACTCGCCCATCTCCGGGCGATTGCGCCTCTCTCGAACCCGACCAAGTACTTAGGACGGCGCTGCGCGCCGCCGGGACCTGAGAGGGTTTCGAGGTGTATCGTGCAGGGGAGCTCAGCCTCCTCCTGTTTGCAGAATAATTGAGCGGACGCTTGCGTGTTCGCGCGGGCCCTCGGGACACACTCCCGGGCGGCCGGCTGCTCAGCTCTCGTTGACGCAGCTCCCTGGTTGATCCTGCCAGTAGTCATATGCTTGTCTCAAAGATTAAGCCATGCATGTCTCAGTACAAGCCGCATTAAGGTGAAACCGCGAATGGCTCATTAAATCAGTTATGGTTCCTTAGATCGTACCCACGTTACTTGGATAACTGTGGTAATTCTAGAGCTAATACATGCAAACAGAGTCCCGACCAGAGATGGAAGGGACGCTTTTATTAGATCAAAACCAATCGGATTGGCTCGTCTGGTCCGTTTGCCTTGGTGACTCTGAATAACTTTGGGCTGATCGCACGGTCCTCGTACCGGCGACGCATCTTTCAAATGTCTGCCTTATCAACTGTCGATGGTAGGTTCTGC
>NW_026062604.1:35000-37500 GCF_023897955.1 Schistocerca gregaria | reverse complement strand
CCCAAAAGCCAAAGTCCCGCTGTCCCAATACATGCTCTGGACGGCGGGCCGCGAGACGTGACGCCCGGTGGCAAAGAGTGCGCCGCTGAGGATATAGAGGGTCCGTCCCCCCGCACAGTGGTGACGGTGTGCGGGTAGTGTTTCCGACACCGCTTCCTGCGGTGGCAACGCTGGGGCAGAGTCGATACTCGCCCACTGGTGGAAGGTAAGCATTCTGCTTTACATCAGTACATAACTAATATTTCAGTCGTCTGACGTCCCTGCTTAGTAAATGATGCAGGACCACATACATAGATGATACATACTGTAAACTGGGGAGGACAGTGTGAACCGCACTCGACCCAGTCACCCTATCTCACAGTCCACTCTGTGTGTAACAAAGCGAAAGCACCAAAGCACTATCGTTCAACAACATCCATTTTATCCTCGCTGCCACAGGACACTATCCAAAGAACGACAAGAGGAACGTCACGTCCACTAATAAGACAGAATGTCTCACACCACCCGCAAACAACGCAGCTCAAATCAGCCAGCAACACCCACAGTGGTCCACCCAGTATCAACACAGGACGCAACGCCACGCCACAACACAAAAGGTACAAGTAATAAAATACCCTTTGGCCACACTCCTTATAAAGGCATCGAACCAACCCACCACCTGACACCAGCCAAACGTACATCCTGATTTGACACATCTCTGGCAACCTAACCCACGTTGGCCCTTAACCTAACCCACGTTGGCCCTTAACCTAACCCACGTTGGCCCTTAACCTAACCCACGTTGGCCCTTAACCTAACCCACGTTGGCCCTTAACCTAACCCACGTTGGCCCTTAACCTAACCCACGTTGGCCCTTAACCTAACCCACGTTGGCCCTTAACCTAACCCACGTTGGCCCTTAACCTAACCCACGTTGGCCCTTAACCTAACCCACGTTGGCCCTTAACCTAACCCACGTTGGCCCTTAACCTAACCCACGTTGGCCCTTAACCTAACCCACGTTGGCCCTTAACCTAACCCACGTTGGCCCTTAACCTAACCCACGTTGGCCCTTAACCTAACCCACGTTGGCCCTTAACCTAACCCACGTTGGCCCTTAACCTAACCCACGTTGGCCCTTAACCTAACCCATGTTGGCCCTTAACCTAACCCACGTTGGCCCTTAACCTAACCCACGTTGGCCCTTAACCTAACCCACGTTGGCCCCTTAACCTAACCCACGTTGGCCCCTTAACCTAAGTTACGCTGCACCTTAACCCAAGTTACGCTGCACCTTAACCCAAGTTACGCTGCACCTTAACCCAAGTTACGCTGCACCTTAACCCAAGTTACGCTGCACCTTAACCCAAGTTACGCTGCACCTTAACCCAAGTTACGCTGCACCTTAACCCAAGTTACGCTGCACCTTAACCCAAGTTACGCTGCACCTTAACCCAAGTTACGCTGCACCTTAACCCAAGTTACGCTGCACCTTAACCCAAGTTACGCTGCACCTTAACCCAAGTTACGCTGCACCTTAACCCAAGTTACGCTGCACCTTAACCCAAGTTACGCTGCACCTTAACCCAAGTTACGCTGCACCTTAACCCAAGTTACGCTGCACCTTAACCCAAGTTACGCTGCACCTTAACCCAAGTTACGCTGCACCTTAACCCAAGTTACGCTGCACCTTAACCCAAGTTACGCTGCACCTTAACCCAAGTTACGCTGCACCTTAACCCAAGTTACGCTGCACCTTAACCCAAGTTACGCTGCACCTTAACCCAAGTTACGCTGCACCTTAACCCAAGTTACGCTGCACCTTAACCCAAGTTACGCTGCACCTTAACCCAAGTTACGCTGCACCTTAACCCAAGTTACGCTGCACCTTAACCCAAGTTACGCTGCACCTTAACCTAACTTACGCTGCACCTTAACCTAAGTTACGCTGCACCTTAACCTAACTTACGCTGCACCTTAACCTAAGTTACGCTGCACCTTAACCTAAGTTACGCTGCACCTTAACCTAAGTTACGCTGCACCTTAACCTAAGTTACGCTGCACCTTAACCTAACTTACGCTGCACCTTAACCTAACTTACGCTGCACCTTAACCTAACTTACACTGCACCTTAACTGTCACATGTAACGTCACAGGAATGTAGCTTTGCCTAACAGCAACCCTCTGAACATAGTTCACTGCTTGGATCCTCTGGTGTCATGTGTATTTCTTGATGCCATGGTGCGTACCCTCACATAAAGGTCTTTCGAGTGTTGCGTACTTTCTACACAGTCCCGCTAACCACTGGAAGGGTGTACCGCTACAGAACGAATATCGCCCTCCCCTCCTGCCCTTCCAAGCTGGTCGGTCAGGCGTTTGTTTGTGAAATGAGCCTTGCAGCTGTTCAGTTGCATTCGGTTGTCGATGCAGTCAGTGTACGTTGTGGTACGGCCTGTGTGGACTGTCCGCTGATGTACGCGTAACCCACACTGATCATCCGTCGTTACGTACTGAGTGACAT
>NW_026062604.1:22500-25000 GCF_023897955.1 Schistocerca gregaria | reverse complement strand
CCTAACCCACGTTGGCCCTTAACCTAACCCACGTTGGCCCTTAACCTAACCCACGTTGGCCCTTAACCTAACCCACGTTGGCCCTTAACCTAACCCACGTTGGCCCTTAACCTAACCCACGTTGGCCCTTAACCTAACCCACGTTGGCCCTTAACCTAACCCACGTTGGCCCTTAACCTAACCCACGTTGGCCCTTAACCTAACCCACGTTGGCCCTTAACCTAACCCACGTTGGCCCTTAACCTAACCCACGTTGGCCCTTAACCTAACCCACGTTGGCCCTTAACCTAACCCACGTTGGCCCTTAACCTAACCCACGTTGGCCCTTAACCTAACCCACGTTGGCCCTTAACCTAACCCACGTTGGCCCTTAACCTAACCCACGTTGGCCCTTAACCTAACCCACGTTGGCCCTTAACCTAACCCACGTTGGCCCCTTAACCTAACCCACGTTGGCCCCTTAACCTAAGTTACGCTGCACCTTAACCCAAGTTACGCTGCACCTTAACCCAAGTTACGCTGCACCTTAACCCAAGTTACGCTGCACCTTAACCCAAGTTACGCTGCACCTTAACCCAAGTTACGCTGCACCTTAACCCAAGTTACGCTGCACCTTAACCCAAGTTACGCTGCACCTTAACCCAAGTTACGCTGCACCTTAACCCAAGTTACGCTGCACCTTAACCCAAGTTACGCTGCACCTTAACCCAAGTTACGCTGCACCTTAACCCAAGTTACGCTGCACCTTAACCCAAGTTACGCTGCACCTTAACCCAAGTTACGCTGCACCTTAACCCAAGTTACGCTGCACCTTAACCCAAGTTACGCTGCACCTTAACCCAAGTTACGCTGCACCTTAACCCAAGTTACGCTGCACCTTAACCCAAGTTACGCTGCACCTTAACCCAAGTTACGCTGCACCTTAACCCAAGTTACGCTGCACCTTAACCCAAGTTACGCTGCACCTTAACCCAAGTTACGCTGCACCTTAACCCAAGTTACGCTGCACCTTAACCCAAGTTACGCTGCACCTTAACCCAAGTTACGCTGCACCTTAACCCAAGTTACGCTGCACCTTAACCCAAGTTACGCTGCACCTTAACCCAAGTTACGCTGCACCTTAACCCAAGTTACGCTGCACCTTAACCCAAGTTACGCTGCACCTTAACCTAACTTACGCTGCACCTTAACCTAACTTACGCTGCACCTTAACCTAAGTTACGCTGCACCTTAACCTAACTTACGCTGCACCTTAACCTAAGTTACGCTGCACCTTAACCTAAGTTACGCTGCACCTTAACCTAAGTTACGCTGCACCTTAACCTAAGTTACGCTGCACCTTAACCTAACTTACGCTGCACCTTAACCTAACTTACGCTGCACCTTAACCTAACTTACACTGCACCTTAACTGTCACATGTAACGTCACAGGAATGTAGCTTTGCCTAACAGCAACCCTCTGAACATAGTTCACTGCTTGGATCCTCTGGTGTCATGTGTATTTCTTGATGCCATGGTGCGTACCCTCACATAAAGGTCTTTCGAGTGTTGCGTACTTTCTACACAGTCCCGCTAACCACTGGAAGGGTGTACCGCTACAGAACGAATATCGCCCTCCCCTCCTGCCCTTCCAAGCTGGTCGGTCAGGCGTTTGTTTGTGAAATGAGCCTTGCAGCTGTTCAGTTGCATTCGGTTGTCGATGCAGTCAGTGTACGTTGTGGTACGGCCTGTGTGGACTGTCCGCTGATGTACGCGTAACCCACACTGATCATCCGTCGTTACGTACTGAGTGACATAATGTGGCACATGCTTGACCGTACACCGGCTGCGCCCTACAATGGCGAATCATAAGGGCCATATGTTGTGCACAATGCTACTTGTCTCGTCTCCCCATTACAGCGAGATTGCACTGTTGTACGCCGTACAGACATGTGGTAGGTAGGTACGGACGAAAGTATTGCATGTTGGCCCCCCCCCCCCCCCCTCCTCCCTCTGCCGGGAATCAGCGTGAGCCGTCTGTTGATGTAGCGACGAGGGTTTTCCTATTTAATCGTATTGCCCCACACAACATGATAGCACGGTGGACCGCGTTCCACATCTGCGACATGCTACAGAGGCCGGTTGACAGTCGACCGCGCAAGGGACATTGCACACGTGCGCGGACCATCTTCCACGTGTTCTCTCGTGTACATGCCGCAGTGTGTATGTGGGCTGATGTAGCGTGTCGTGACACATAACATGCAGGCATGCCAGAATCGTAGATTTCGCAAATGTAGATTGACGTATACGTTTGCTGCCAAAGATCCGCAAATGAACTGGAAATCAGTTGTTGAGCGGTTGTTCGCGCTGCAGGTGCATCGGTGATAGCGACGATCGGTACATCTATGAACCGGTTGTTTCGGCGGTACCCGCCATGCCCCCGAACCTGAGTTGGCCATGTGGGTATGAAGCGATACGAGGCTGTGGCTTGGCGGGACAGTCCCCGGCCGGTGAGGGGGGG
>NW_026062604.1:10000-12500 GCF_023897955.1 Schistocerca gregaria | reverse complement strand
CACCTTAACCCAAGTTACGCTGCACCTTAACCCAAGTTACGCTGCACCTTAACCCAAGTTACGCTGCACCTTAACCCCAAGTTACGCTGCACCTTAACCCAAGTTACGCTGCACCTTAACCCAAGTTACGCTGCACCTTAACCCAAGTTACGCTGCACCTTAACCCAAGTTACGCTGCACCTTAACCCAAGTTACGCTGCACCTTAACCCAAGTTACGCTGCACCTTAACCCAAGTTACGCTGCACCTTAACCCAAGTTACGCTGCACCTTAACCCAAGTTACGCTGCACCTTAACCTAACTTACGCTGCAACCTTAACCCAACTTACGCTGCACCTTAACCTAACTTACGCTGCACCTTAACCTAAGTTACGCTGCACCTTAACCTAACTTACGCTGCACCTTAACCTAACTTACGCTAACACGCGATCTAGTGTCTGCACCTTAACCTAAGTTACGCTGCACCTTAACCTAAGTTACGCTGCACCTTAACCTAAGTTACGCTGCACCTTAACCTAACTTACGCTGCACCTTAACCTAACTTACGCTGCACCTTAACCTAACTTACGCTGCACCTTAACTGTCACATGTAACGTCACAGGAATGTAGCTTTGCCTAACAGCAACCCTCTGAACATAGTTCACTGCTTGGATCCTCTGGTGTCATGTGTATTTCTTGATGCCATGGTGCGTACCCTCACATAAAGGTCTTTCGAGTGTTGCGTACTTTCTACACAGTCCCGCTAACCACTGGAAGGGTGTACCGCTACAGAACGAATATCGCCCTCCCCTCCTGCCCTTCCAAGCTGGTCGGTCAGGCGTTTGTTTGTGAAATGAGCCTTGCAGCTGTTCAGTTGCATTCGGTTGTCGATGCAGTCAGTGTACGTTGTGGTACGGCCTGTGTGGACTGTCCGCTGATGTACGCGTAACCCACACTGATCATCCGTCGTTACGTACTGAGTGACATAATGTGGCACATGCTTGACCGTACACCGGCTGCGCCCTACAATGGCGAATCATAAGGGCCATATGTTGTGCACGATGCTACTTGTCTCGTCTCCCCATTACAGCGAGATTGCACTGTTGTACGCCGTACAGACATGTGGTAGGTAGGTACGGACGAAAGTATTGCATGTTGGCCCCCCCCCCCCCCTCCTCCCTCTGCCGGGAATCAGCGTGAGCCGTCTGTTGATGTAGCGACGAGGGTTTTCCTATTTAATCGTATTGCCCCACACAACATGATAGCACGGTGGACCGCGTTCCACATCTGCGACATGCTACAGAGGCCGGTTGACAGTCGACCGCGCAAGGGACATTGCACACGTGCGCGGACCATCTTCCACGTGTTCTCTCGTGTACATGCCGCAGTGTGTATGTGGGCTGATGTAGCGTGTCGTGACACATAACATGCAGGCATGCCAGAATCGTAGATTTCGCAAATGTAGATTGACGTATACGTTTGCTGCCAAAGATCCGCAAATGAACTGGAAATCAGTTGTTGAGCGGTTGTTCGCGCTGCAGGTGCATCGGTGATAGCGACGATCGGTACATCTATGAACCGGTTGTTTCGGCGGTACCCGCCATGCCCCCGAACCTGAGTTGGCCATGTGGGTATGAAGCGATACGAGGCTGTGGCTTGGCGGGACAGTCCCCGGCCGGTGAGGGGGGGCCGCCCGGCGTGCTGGCCGCGCGCTGCGTGAGCGCACGCACTACAGCCGGCTGGTGGGGGGCGCCCAGTGGCAGGAGCGCCGGCCGACGGGCCCGGCTGGCGTCCCAGCTATGCGCCGGCGCACCCTGCGCGCGGCGCCAGGCGGCCAAAGTGGGTTCTGCCGAGCCCGGTGCGAAGCGCGGTGGACATCTGCAGTGTGCTGGTCCGATTGCGGACTGTGTGCGTTGAGGATGCGCCGCCGCCCGGCACTCGGCGTCGCGACGCCGTCTGCTGCTCGGTCGCCCCCAGCGGTTCTCGCAGGTGGTTTGTATCGCAGCTCTGCGGACGTGTTGGCGCGTGCGCTGTGCTGGGAGAGTTCGCTTCTGCACCCAAGTGGGGCTTTGCCCTTCTGTGGCGCTGGCGTTGGAGCTGCCGGTCACCGTAGGTGGCGCGTGTTGTTTCCCGCCGGCAATGCCACGACAGCACGCTCCCGGGCCTCTGTCGGCAGCGGCAAGCTCAGTTGGGAGCACGGGTGTTCGCACTGAAAGCGTCTACTCGCCCATCTCCGGGCGATTGCGCCTCTCTCGAACCCGACCAAGTACTTAGGACGGCGCTGCGCGCCGCCGGGACCTGAGAGGGTTTCGAGGTGTATCGTGCAGGGGAGCTCAGCCTCCTCCTGTTTGCAGAATAATTGAGCGGACGCTTGCGTGTTCGCGCGGGCCCTCGGGACACACTCCCGGGCGGCCGGCTGCTCAGCTCTCGTTGACGCAGCTCCCTGGTTGATCCTGCCAGTAGTCATATGCTTGTCTCAAAGATTAAGCCATGCATGTCTCAGTACAAGCCGCATTAAGGTG
>NW_026062604.1:0-2500 GCF_023897955.1 Schistocerca gregaria | reverse complement strand
TATGATGTCGATGTCGCCTACAGCGCCCGCTTGACGACCCAGAGTAAAACGCCTGCTGCACCCCCTCTTCACGGCAGGTGACGCAAATCGAGTCAAAAGTGGTGGACCGACGGTCACTCCAGCCGCACCTGTGAATGCGCCACCCCCACCGCCCGACTCGCAACTCGAGCGGATGTACGGCGGACTTTTCCCGCAATCGTACATTGCAGTCCACCCCTATATCTTCCACTTCATGAAGAGTTATCTCCCAAAAGCCAAAGTCCCGCTGTCCCAATACATGCTCTGGACGGCGGGCCGCGAGACGTGACGCCCGGTGGCAAAGAGTGCGCCGCTGAGGATATAGAGGGTCCGTCCCCCCGCACAGTGGTGACGGTGTGCGGGTAGTGTTTCCGACACCGCTTCCTGCGGTGGCAACGCTGGGGCAGAGTCGATACTCGCCCACTGGTGGAAGGTAAGCATTCTGCTTTACATCAGTACATAACTAATATTTCAGTCGTCTGACGTCCCTGCTTAGTAAATGATGCAGGACCACATACATAGATGATACATACTGTAAACTGGGGAGGACAGTGTGAACCGCACTCGACCCAGTCACCCTATCTCACAGTCCACTCTGTGTGTAACAAAGCGAAAGCACCAAAGCACTATCGTTCAACAACATCCATTTTATCCTCGCTGCCACAGGACACTATCCAAAGAACGACAAGAGGAACGTCACGTCCACTAATAAGACAGAATGTCTCACACCACCCGCAAACAACGCAGCTCAAATCAGCCAGCAACACCCACAGTGGTCCACCCAGTATCAACACAGGACGCAACGCCACGCCACAACACAAAAGGTACAAGTAATAAAATACCCTTTGGCCACACTCCTTATAAAGGCATCGAACCAACCCACCACCTGACACCAGCCAAACGTACATCCTGATTTGACACATCTCTGGCAACCTAACCCACGTTGGCCCTTAACCTAACCCACGTTGGCCCTTAACCTAACCCACGTTGGCCCTTAACCTAACCCACGTTGGCCCTTAACCTAACCCACGTTGGCCCTTAACCTAACCCACGTTGGCCCTTAACCTAACCCACGTTGGCCCTTAACCTAACCCACGTTGGCCCTTAACCTAACCCACGTTGGCCCTTAACCTAACCCACGTTGGCCCTTAACCTAACCCACGTTGGCCCTTAACCTAACCCACGTTGGCCCTTAACCTAACCCACGTTGGCCCTTAACCTAACCCACGTTGGCCCTTAACCTAACCCACGTTGGCCCTTAACCTAACCCACGTTGGCCCTTAACCTAACCCACGTTGGCCCTTAACCTAACCCACGTTGGCCCTTAACCTAACCCACGTTGGCCCTTAACCTAACCCACGTTGGCCCTTAACCTAACCCACGTTGGCCCCTTAACCTAACCCACGTTGGCCCCTTAACCTAAGTTACGCTGCACCTTAACCCAAGTTACGCTGCACCTTAACCCAAGTTACGCTGCACCTTAACCCAAGTTACGCTGCACCTTAACCCAAGTTACGCTGCACCTTAACCCAAGTTACGCTGCACCTTAACCCAAGTTACGCTGCACCTTAACCCAAGTTACGCTGCACCTTAACCCAAGTTACGCTGCACCTTAACCCAAGTTACGCTGCACCTTAACCCAAGTTACGCTGCACCTTAACCCAAGTTACGCTGCACCTTAACCCAAGTTACGCTGCACCTTAACCCAAGTTACGCTGCACCTTAACCCAAGTTACGCTGCACCTTAACCCAAGTTACGCTGCACCTTAACCCAAGTTACGCTGCACCTTAACCCAAGTTACGCTGCACCTTAACCCAAGTTACGCTGCACCTTAACCCAAGTTACGCTGCACCTTAACCCAAGTTACGCTGCACCTTAACCCAAGTTACGCTGCACCTTAACCCAAGTTACGCTGCACCTTAACCCAAGTTACGCTGCACCTTAACCCAAGTTACGCTGCACCTTAACCCAAGTTACGCTGCACCTTAACCCAAGTTACGCTGCACCTTAACCCAAGTTACGCTGCACCTTAACCCAAGTTACGCTGCACCTTAACCCAAGTTACGCTGCACCTTAACCCAAGTTACGCTGCACCTTAACCTAACTTACGCTGCACCTTAACCTAACTTACGCTGCACCTTAACCTAAGTTACGCTGCACCTTAACCTAACTTACGCTGCACCTTAACCTAAGTTACGCTGCACCTTAACCTAAGTTACGCTGCACCTTAACCTAAGTTACGCTGCACCTTAACCTAAGTTACGCTGCACCTTAACCTAACTTACGCTGCACCTTAACCTAACTTACGCTGCACCTTAACCTAACTTACGCTGCACCTTAACCTAACTTACACTGCACCTTAACTGTCACATGTAACGTCACAGGAATGTAGCTTTGCCTAACAGCAACCCTCTGAACATAGTTCACTGCTTGGATCCTCTGGTGTCATGTGTATTTCTTGATGAACACGCGATCTAGTGT